>NC_053160.1:110934427-110969427 GCF_016835505.1 Polypterus senegalus | reverse complement strand
TCTTTCCAGAAGTGTTTACTATTCAATAAATAATTATGCATGAGATTGAGCGTGTGTCTAGGCGTGGGTAAGCTGTTGAACCCCATTCGGGCTGCAAACCGTGGAATTGCCACTAAGTGCGACTCATACGCTCTCACTGTTTTCGTCCCTACCCTTTGTACACACCCCCATACCACACGTTGACTGTTAATAGAGGCCTGTTTCTCACAGAGGTGAATCGCCATATGCAGCGTGTAAAACTGTTTGCGAGGGGTATCCCATGGGATCATTAAAACATTCCTTTACAACTGAGGTTAAAACACAATGAAGTGAGCAGTCTTTAAAAAACGAGTTTTTGGTTACGACGCAAGACCGCGTGCAGCATAGCAAAGTGTTGTACACACTACATAGAGCAATTCGCATCCGCGACAAACATGCGTCTTCTTAGATGCTCCTGCACTTTGTACACACCCCCCTCCCACCTCGCTACGCCGCACGGACGCATTGTTACAATGCTGCTTTTCTTGCTGATTTATTACATTACCGATTTTGCAAATGTTACATTTTCTCCCTGTGCTTAAAAATTATTAAAAAATGTTTGATTATGCGGCGCATGGTACGCGGGTTGGCTAGTTTTAATATACACTGCTCACAAAAATTAAAGGAACGCTTTAAAGAAACACATTAGATACATCAGATCTCAATATGAACTTGGATATCTATACAAATAACGACAGGGCAATGTCTTAGGAACAAAAGGATGCCAAGTCTTTTAATGGAAATAAAAGTTTTCTGCCTACAGAGGGCTCAATTGTGTAGACACCCTAAAATCAGAGTGAAATGAAGATGTGGCAGGCTAGTCCATTTTTTCAAAAACTTAATTTCTGCTACTCAAAATGCTTTTCAGCATCTTGTGTGGCCCCCACGAGCTTGTATGCATGCTTGACAACGTCGGGGCATGCTCCTAATGAGACGACGGATGGTGTCTTGTGGCATTTCCTCCCAGATCTGTATGAGGGCATCCCTGAGCTGTTGTACAGTCTGAGGAGCAACCTGGCGCCTAATGGACCGAAACATAATGTCCACAGATGTTCTATTGGGTTTAAGTCAGGGGATCGTGAAGGCCATTCAATTGTTTCAATTCCTTCATCCTCCAGGTACTGCCTGCATACTCTTGCCACATGAGGCCGGGCATTGTCGTGCATTAAGAGGAAACCAGGACCTACTGCACCAGCGTAGGGTCTGACAATGGGTCCAAGGATTTCATCCTGATACCTAATGGCAGTCAAGATGCCGTTGTCTAGCCTGTAGAGGTCTGTGAGTCGCTCCATGGATATGCCTCCAAGATCATCACTGACCCACCACCAAACCAGTCATGCTAAACGATGTTACAGGCAGCATAATATTCTCCACGGCTTCTCCTGACCCTTTCACGCCTTTCACATATACTCAGGGTGAACCTGCTCTCATCTGTGAAAAGCACAGGACGCCAGTGGTGGACCTGCCAATTCTGGTATTCTATGGCAAATGCCAATTGAGCTCCCCGGTGCTGTGCAGTGAGCACAGGGCAGTAGACATTTGGGCCCTCAGGCAACCCTCATGAAGTCTGTTTCTGATTGTTTGGTCAGAGACATTCACACCAGTGGCCTGCTGGAGGTCATTTTGTAGCGCTCTGGCAGTGCTCATCCTGTTCCTCCTTGCCCAAAGGAGCAGATACTGGTCCTGCTGATGGGTTATGGACCTTCTATGGCCCTCTCCAGCTCTCCTAGAGTAACTGCTTGTCTCCTAGAATCTCCTCCAGGCCCTTGAGACTGTGCAGGGAGACACAGCAAACCTTCTGGCAATGACACGTATTGATGTGCCATCCTGGAGAAGTTGGACTACCTGTGCAACCTCTGTAGGGTCCAGGTATCGCCTCATGCTACCAGTAGTGACACTGACTGTAGCCAAATGCAAAACTAGTGAAGAAACAGTCAGAAAAGATGAGGAGGGAAAAATGTAATGTGGCCTCCACATGTTAAACCATTACTGTTTTGGGGGTCATCTCATTGTTGCCCCTCTAGTGCACCTGTTGTTAATTTCATTAACACCACAGCAGCTGAAACTGATTAACAACCCCCTTTGCTACTTAACTGACCACATTAATATCCCATAAGTTTCACTGACTTTATGCTACACTCTGATTAAAAAGTGTTCCTTTAATTCTTTTGAGCAGTATATTTCAAAGTTTTGAAAAGGTAAGAATCGAGTTTAATAATTTTGTTTTAAGAACGAATTACTTGCTTGATCAAAGATTAAAAAATCCACATTTAGTGAATATATATTACACTTAGGTCCAAAGTGAGCAATAAATCATGCAAATAAAATGTGTTTTATACTTCTCTTTTTTTAACCATAAATGCATGCTTTGAACTGCTTAACATTACACAAGTTCTTAGACAATGAACATAAAACTGTGATTGGCTATTTAATTTCATAGCTAAGGCCTCAAACATTTACTTTGAGTGGGTAATTTGCAACATTATCTTTGTGATCTTATTTTACTGGTATGAATTTGCCATTTTTGAAGTTTAAATAGTAGTACAGTGTCATATCCACACACATTTGGAAAATTAGGAAATTCCATTCATCCATTATCCAACCCGCTATATCCTAACTGCAGGGTCACGGGGGTCTGCTGGAGCCAATCCCAGCCAACACAGGGCGCAAGGTAGAAAACAAAACCCGGGCAGGAATTCTACCTTATTGCTAAAGTAAATGCTGTTCTATTCCAGTGAAAAGAAAGGCTGACATGTGAAACAATACATTATTAAATCAATAGTTTAAATATTGTCAGAAGTTCAAATTCAGAATCATTTGAGGAGTTAATTAATAAAGGTTTTTTCACATAGGAGTAAGTAGTAAGGTGTTTCAGACTGAGGACTAATTTGTTAGCATGAAAGATACAGTGGATGGAATTTTAAAAGGTTAGCTTATAGTTTATAGTTATACTGTCATAACTTTGAATGTCCAGTCAGAGGTAATTATCTTAAACACAGGAACGTTTTTATTGAATGCTATACTTACAAACATACACACTACGCCTTTCCTTTATGATAATACAACTATCGTAAATATAGCTACATGACATCCCCTCCCATTTCAGAATAAACAGTAGATATAATTTCTACTGACTAGTAAATAGAATTCCACAGCCTAAATAAATGTTCTCTATTTTCTTATTTCAATTACTATTAATTTAACTTTTCCCTTCCCCGGAGAAAATTATTGGCATATTAATAACATTGCCCATTTGTTAAACAAGGAATAACATTTTTTTTTATCAAAATCATCAAACTTGCAAACAGCCCATTTGTTTCCTCTTTTTGTTTTTTCTTTTCAATTCGTTTTCACATTTAGTTTGACCACTGGTTTGTTGACTCTACAAGATCTTGTAATTGTCTGATCCTTACTGGCACTTAAAGTAAATGGAGCAGACTGAGGTGGAGCTGTATTATGCAACTGTGTGCCATACCGAGAGCTCAGAGTGCTTTCTAATGTAGGTGGAAATTCACCAGCTAAATTGGTTTTGGGCATTGCTTGGAGGTGACACCAGTCTCTTTTTTGCGTTTCTCCATTATCAGTTTCAATGATATATGACTTGGGTGTCACGCTTCCACACACAACAACTGCAGGACTAGCCCAAGACTTCGCATGGTCCAGTTTTGTGAGGACCATGTCACCTGGATGTACGTTTTGGAGATGCCTTACACCACGACACCTGTTGTAGTAATAGGCTTGTTTTGACTTCTCAGATGCATCCTTTAGCCGAATTTTCTTTTGATTTGGCCATTTGGGTAGAAGATTTTTCTCCAGGGTGGGTAAAGTTGTTCTAATTCTTCTCCCCATAAGTAACTCAGCTGGACTGGTCCCGGTAGTGACACATGGTGCTGACCTATAGCACATACAGTGCATCTGGAAAGTATTCACAGCGCATCACTTTTTCCACATTTTGTTGTTATAGCCTTATTCCAAAATGGATTAAATTCATTTTTTTCCTCAGAATTCTTTACACAACACCCCATAATGACAACGTGAAAAAAGTATACTTGAGATTTTTGCAAATTTATTAAAAGTAAAAAAACTGAGAAAACACATGTACATAAGTATTCACAGCCTTTGCTATGAAGCTCAAAATCCTTGTCTGGTACCACATTCTAGTTTAAAGAAGTCTGAATTAATGTTGTTAATGCAAACTGAAGCTTCTGGATTGGTGTACAGTAGTCTGATCGGTGCAGAAATGTTCGTGTCAAATCCAAATTTCTCCAATGTAGTTAAAAGTTAGTTCCATTCAATCATATCAAATGCTTTTTCTGTATCCAATGATAATATCATCTCTGGGGTGTTTGACTTTGCGGGTGAATATATTACATTAAACAGGCGTCGAAGATTGGGAGCTAAGTGTCGGCCTTTAATAAACTCAGTTTGATCTTGTGATATTACTGAATGCAGCACTTTCTCCATCCTTCTAGCTTCTAGGACTTTGGAGAGTATCTTAACATCATTAATCAGAAATGAAATTGGTCTGTATGATGCACATTGTAATAAGTCCTTATTTTGTTTAGGAAAGACGGTGATTAATACTTGACGAAAAGTTTGAGGAAGAATTTTATTGTCTCTAACTTCTGGGAATGTTGCTAATAAAAGGGGAGCTAGGTGAGTGGAGAATTTCTTATAAAATTCAACAGTGTAGCCATCAGGGCCTGCTGCTTTTCCACTCTTAAGTGACTTTATAGCATCTAGTAATTCTAATAGTGCCAAAGGTTTATCCAGTTCTTCTGCACTGAGAGTACCTATTTGTGGTATCTGTAATGTATCCAGAAATACAATAGATTGTGTCTTGTCTTCTTTAAACTCAGTAGAATATAAGGATTTATAGTAGTCTCTAATGTGTGCATTATATTTTTATGGTCAATGATTTTATCACCATTTGTGTTGGTAAATGCTGGGATTGCATTGCGAACTCCTTGCTTGTGGATTTGTTGAGCTAAGAGCTTATTAGCTTTCTCTCCATGTTCATAGTAATGATGTCTAGTTGTTCAGTTTCTTTACTTGTTAAGAGTTTGAGCTCTGAATGCAGAGCCTGCCTTTTCCTATGAAGAGCCTCACTTGGACACCTGGCATGTTCTTGATCTATTCTAGTAATTTCGCTGGTTAGCTCTGATACCTTCTTGGTTTCTAATTTATTTCTGTGGAGAAGATATGACATAATATTTTAAGAATGCCTTCAGGGTTTCCCTGGGTATTCCTGTGGAGACCTCAAAGGATGTATTTGTCTCTAGAAAAAAAATGATTTGTTTTGATGTAAATTCTATACAGTTCTCATTTGCTAATAGGAGTGGGTTAAGATGCCATCTGCGAGATGAGTATGTGGGGCACAATGATTTTAGCTCCAAGATCGGAGGGACATGGTGGGAAATAACAATAGCATCATACTTGCAAGATTTAATCGTAGGCAAGAAATTGTTATCTATAAAGAATTAATCAATTCTTGAGTAGCAATGATGCACTGGTAAATAGAAGGAATATGTTCTTGAATTTGGGTTTAAAAACCTCCAGGGGTCTGATAAGTTGTGATCAGTTATAAACTTTGTAATTATCTTTGCGGTGTTAGATGTCATTCCCCCTGTGGAAGAAGTCCTATCTAAAAGTGGATTTAGAACACAATTAAAGTCCCCAGCCATTATAACTTTATGAGTGTTCAGTTTGGGTTTAGAAATCTCCAGGGGTCTGATAAGTTGTGGTCAGTTGCAAACTGTGTAACTGTCTTTGCAGTGTTAGATGTCATCACCCGCTGTGACAGGAGAACTATCTAAGTCTGGATTTAAAACACAATTAAAGTCCCCAGCCATTATAATTTTATGAGTGTTCACATTGGGAATGGATGTAAATAAATTTTGCATGAATTCCATCTCATCCACATTTGGTGCATAAACATTTATCAAAATCACTTTACAGTTAAATAAATTTTGATGACAATCAAAATTTGACAATCACATAACTCCCTTCAGGATCAGATAATTACATCTGATACCACAAACGAGACTGCTCTATGTATAAGAATTCCCACACCTCTAGTTTTCTTTGTAAAGCTGGAATGGAACGTTTGGCTGGTCCAGTGTTTCTGCAGCCGGAACTGATCCTTGCTTAATAAATGGGTCTTCTGTAAAAATACTATTTTAGCATTTAGACCTGTTAGGTGAGAGAATACTCTTTCTCTTTAATTCGTGATTCAGGCCTTTAACATTCCAGCTCACAAAGTTAATTGTCCCGTCATGGAGGCATTGATTCTGAATTTTTGATGTCATTTTGTAGTCTTAACTGAAAGTGAGACAGCTTTGATCTTAATTTCCAATTTTCCCAGGAGTTACTGCCATGCAGCCTATTGTTATGTTAGTAATTATAATTATGAGGATTAAAAGGATAGACTAGAGATAGCTTGCTCTCTTTCTCTCCCCCCTACTACCCCCACCCCCCCATTTTGTCTCCCCAAGTGAGGCTGGACCCCACTTCACAAAGTCCCAGTCCTCTGACATACCTAGAGAAAGAGCACGTCCAAAATATTTTTGCAATAATTGTCTTGACTACTTCATTTAGTTATTTCAAATCCACACAAATGCATACCTCCCCATTTCTCTTTAGAACTGGCACCATAGGTGCACACCAATAATAATAATAAAATAATAATACATTTTGTTTACATAGTGCCTTTACCATACTTAAGGCACTTACAGAATATAAGAAAGAATGGTAGGGTATACAATATATAGCATTCTACAAACCAAATAAATAAATAAAGAAAATTAAGACAGTAAATTTGGAGAAAGCCTAACAGACAACATAATTGATGGTCTAGCACACACATACAGGTTACCTGAGCATCTTGACATGGAGGTAAACTGAGAGAAGGGTAATAAAGTCAAGTAGAGCTAAAAGCCTTCCTGAACAGATGAGTTTTTGAGTTGTTTTTTAAAAGAATTCATAGAGTCAGCTGACCGGATTAATTTCAGTAGGTCATTCCAGAGTCTGGGCGCTATACAGCTGAAGGCCCTGTCACCTATGGAGTGTAGGTTAGCGTGGGGCACAACAAGACTGCCAGAATCAGAGGACCTTATTGGACGGGCAGGCACATAGTGATGGAGAAGTGATAATAAGTAATGATGTAGTTTGGTGTGAGGTTATTTAAGGCTTTGTAGGTTACTGGTAGGATTTTATATTCAATTCTGTAAGACACAGGGAGCCAGTGAAGACGGAGCAGGATGGGTGTGATATGCTCGCTGCTGCTGGTTCGAGTAAGGACTCTTGCAGCTGAGTTTTGAATAAGCTGGAGCTGTATATAAGATTAGAAGTGGCACCTGCCAGCAGCGAGATACAATAATCGATGCGGGATGTGATAAAAGCATGGACATGTTTCTCAACATTAGAAAAGGAGAGGAAGGAGCGAACACGGGATATGTTACAGAGGTGAAAGTAAGAAAGTTTCTTAATGTGATTTATGTGGGCGGAATAAGAGAGGGGGAATCAAAAATGACACCAAGATTCTTTGCAGTAGAGGCAGTGCTGATGAGATCACCGCCAAGATAGACTGGGAAGGAGCTCATTTTATTAAGCTGCATTTTAGTCCCAATTTGCAGGAGTTCAGTTTTGTTGCAATTTAATTTTAAAGAGTTCTGCTCCATCCAGGTTTAAATTTCACTAAGACAGGTTGTGAGCCGAGAAAGCTCTGATGAAGTTCCACTTTTAACCCTGAAGTAGAATTGAGTATCATCTGCATAGAAATGATAGCCCAGTCCATAGCTACGAATAATATGGCCAAGGGGAAGCATATAGATACAGAAGAGAAGAGGACCAAAGACAGAGCCCTGTGGAACTCCTTGTGTGACTGGCACCGAGCTGAATCTGCTGTTGCCAAGACTAACAAACTCTTGCCTATCAGTCAGATAGGACTTGAACCACTGGTGGGCAGTGCAAGAGATACCCAGCATGTTCTCCATTCTGGACAGTAGAATGTCATGTCTGAATATGTCAAATGCTGCGCTGAGGTCTAATAGAATTAATATGCTGGTTTGTCCAGAGTCTGCTGCCATAAGCAAATTATTGGTTACCTTAAGAAGAGCAGTTTCACAGCTGTGCTGCGCCCTGAAACCAGAATGAAAGGGTTCTATCAAATTATTAGTGGTTAAGTAATTGGTGAGCTGGGAGGCAACAACATGCTCAAGACCTTTTGACAGGAAAGGTAAGTGGGAAATAGGCCAGAAATTCTTAAGGTTGTCAGCATCAAGACCAGACTTTTTTTAACATTGGGGTTACAGAAGCGATTTTAAAAGTGAGCGGCATAGAGCCAATGTCATGTGATGAGTTTATAATTGTTGTAACAGATGGGATTATGGCATGAAGGCAGGGTTTAAGTAGTGTGCTGGGGATGGGGTCCAGTACACTAGTAGTCCGCCTCATCTTACAAAGCAGGTTATTAATAAATGCAGATGTGACTGGTGAGAACTTAGAGAAGGAGCTGTTAGCGCTTCTCTGTAAGCTCTGTGGTGTTCAGAGAAAGCCCGGATGTCCACGGTGAGGCCAGTCTTATGTGATATTCTATCAAGGCGTCGGCCTACTGCTTTCATAGATCACAATTCTGAATTATACCAAGGAGCTGAACGTTTAAAGGAAACCTCCTTATGTTTTAAAGGAGTTGTTTTATCTAATGCTGAATGAAGGGCTGAGTTATAGTGGTCAACAAGACTATCTTGTTGATGGAATAGATGCAGACAGTAAAAGATCAGAAATGGATCCACAAAGGATAGAGGGACAGATATTTTTAAGGTTTCTGTAAGAAATTTGTTGTTTACAGGTAAAAGGAGGGAAAGGCAGTGAGACAGTAAAAAATACTGCTTTATGGTCAGAGAGTCCCAAATCAGGGTTGTAAATGTTGGCAACAGATAGTCCAGAAGTGCAGATCAGATCCAATATATGACCACCAGAGTGGGTGGGAAAATCAACATGTAGTGTCAAGTCAAAACAGTCCAGTAAGGATAGGAATTCATTTCTCTGATGTTGAAATCACTGAGAAGGATAATTCTCTGAGAATAAGAGCTTAGGTGGATTAAAAGTTCAATCAGATCAGATAAGAAGGATGCATTGTATTTGGGGGGATGATAAAGAACAATGAGTGAGACAGGACCTGATTCCGTTATTAGTTAAAGAGCCAGGCACTCAAAAGACTGTGGACAGTCAATTGGGATTCGTTTGATGTTTAAGTCTGCTCATATAATTATTGCTAGCCCCCCTCCTTCTCACTAGAGCTGCGAGGTTCTGTATGGAAAGTGAAACCAGATGGTTGTCGCCTCCGTGGGAGATGTAAATTTGTTCGGTTTTTGCCAAGTCTCCATTAGACACAGTATTTCAAATTTGGTGTCAGTAACCAGGTTTCCATCCAAGGAGTTGTTGCGAAAAAATATTTAGCGCTTCAAATTTTTTTACCGATATAGCTGATGGAAATTCTAAATATCAATAAAATGTTGTACATGTCGACATAATATTTTTCCGTTTAACTTTAGCAAATAAATTCCATATTGACACTTCAGATGTCGCAAAAACTAAATTGGAAACACTTTTTGTCGGAAAAAAGGGCTTTAACGCAAATAAATGTGTTACATGATACATTTTCATCACGTGCAATCAAAACGAGAATGGCGGAGCAGTTCGCATGGTCTGATGAAGAGACTCGTTATTTCTCGTGATGAGCCAATGCAGTAGCAGATAGGCTGGGTCTCCTGCTACTAAAAGGGGTACCTGAACTCCCTCCACATCAACTGTAGCCTGGGGGTGTCTCTTAGGATGTCTAAATAATACAAAAACCGCAAATGTAATTTACTGTGCCAGTCAAAATATTTAATAAACCGTGTGTTTCATTATCTAAACATTTTTTTCTTATTATTAAATGGCAGATGTTTTCGCATATATGAGAAATTCTCTCATTAATATTAACTTTAGTTTTTTTTTGATTAAATGTCGTTATTTTGCATTAATTCAAATTTCAGTTTTAATTAAAAAGCTTAAGGGAAGCAGGTTATAGTACTAATTCAGTTGTTATCGCACTGAGAAGGGATGTTGAAAGGTAGGCTCACCTGTACAGATCCGATGCTGCAAACACAGCTGCATCATGGGCACTTCCAGGAGTGCCAACGCAAATGTCTCGTATCATGCACCTGTCATCAACAAGGGCCTGGAGAACAATAGATGGCCACCCTTTGCGATTAATGTAATCGCGGTAGCCTTCCATCGGGGGAAGAATAGGCACATGCGTGCCATCCAGCGCACCGTAAATCTGTGGCACAAGATGCACCAAGGAATTGCGGTATGCAATTTCATTGGCCTTCGCTACAGTCGGAAGTCTGATATAACGCGCATTAATTTTTCTTTAATAGCGGTGCACACAGCATATACACATCGATGGACGGTAGTTTTACTAACCCCGAAAGTTTCTCCAACTACTCTACACTCGGCGCAGGTTGCCAGCTTGTAAAGGGCAATGGCAATCCGCTTTTGGGTTGGAACCGTGGTCGGTGGCAACCTGTGATGGGCGCAACATCAGGACTGATGAATCCACACAACATCTCAAACGTCGGCCATGTCATTCTAAAATGTTGCAGCCAGGGATTTTCTGTGAAGTGTCTCTTCACCACCTCCTCCCAGGTCTTATTCCATCGTCTCTCCCATACCCGTGGGTTTCGTTGCACTGGGGTACTTTCTTCGCGCTCTAGGGCTAACAGATAAGCAACTGCTTCATTCTGCTGTCGTCTTCGGATATTATGTACAATTCCAATTATTTGTGAAACTGAAATAACAGTAAGCTGGCAAATTTCAAAAAACTGTCTGAATAATCTCTCCATTTCTTTGTTTCTTTGTTTAGTGGAGGGGGTGTAACGTGGAAAACAAAAGGTAGATAATTTGCGACATACACAAAATTATGTATGGAAACGGCTCAAGGGCAGATTTTTTTTCGCGATACAACAAAAGTTATGTGACAGTTCGTTTTGGGGGGATGACGTCATCACGCACACCATTTTATCGATAAAAAGCCAGTTGGATGGAAACAGGCTGGAGACAGCAAATTTCGCACATTTTTTTTACGTATATTCTGTTTGTCGATAACAAAACGTCGCAAAAAACTGGATGGGAACTTGGTAAGTGATGAGTTCTGACAGCACCAATGCTTTGCCATTAAGAGATCTCGAGTTAAACAGTGTAATATTAGTTAATGAGGCTTCTTTTTGCACAGAGCTGTGATCAGGGTTTATTTCCACATAATGTAAATTTGGCACACTGACACTTCTATTTACAGGGCCATGAGAAGGACAGCTTATTCCTGAGCAAATGCTGCGGTTGTCTTTTCATTCGCAGCCCGGCGGCTGGCTGTGTTACTTGCTCAATAATGCCATTGTTTTCCATCCTACTTAGCTCCTCCCTAACTTTTTGCATCAGTGGTAAGGGAACCCTGCGAGGCGTGTGCACTGCATAAGGTTGTGGCCAGTAGTACATATAGACAGCAACTGTCAAAAGAGGTGTGAATTTGATTGATGACTTTAAGCCTGCCCCCAAATATGATGGATGACATTAAGCCCCGCCCCCAAAATATGATTTATGAAATTTGAAAATATGAAATATGAACATATAAAAATATGATTTATGAAAATATGAAAATATAAAATATGAAAATATAATTTATGTAAATATGAAACTATAAAAGTATGAAAATGTATTTATAAGCTATAAACTTAGGACACGTGAGTTTATTTTATAAACACTAGGTTCAAAATTAATATTGTGAAATTAAATATACACATATCTTGCAGTCATAGCTATGCCTATGTGTAACTTTCTGAAAATATTCACACCCCCGCGCTTATAAACTCACGACCTCATTTTATAAACATTAGATTCAAAATTAATATTATAAAATTAAATATACACTTATCCTGCGAGCCACGCATATGTACGACTACATAAAAACGCTATAAAATATTCACACAACCGCTCTAACTTATAAACTAATAGTAAGAAAATAAATATACTGTAATATCCCTTCCCAAATGGGCAAGTGGTAGTAAATTATCAAATAAAAGAACTAATCAATGGTTTTTATTCACTTTCCTTCTTACTTCAACAAGCTGACAACCACAACTTGGTCAGGACAAAGAAAAACACGCACCACTAAAAACCCTACCCCCATACAAGAAAATAAATATACAATTTTCTAAAAACGATATGGACTCTCTGCTCTAAGTTATAAGATCACGACACAGTCAGAACTAAAAACGATTTTCACTCCCCCCCCCTAAGTTATAAGTTCACGACAAGTGTCTTTATTTGATAAGCACTTATCTTTCCTGCACGGCCATAACTACAATGATGTTCACCCCCAGCCACCTCAAACCAAACTAAGATCACGGCACAGCCATAACTAAAAACGATTTTCACTCCCCCTCTAAGTTATAAGTTCACAGAAAGCATCTTTATCTTTCCTACACAGCCATAACTGAAATATTCACCCCCTCAAACCAGACTAAGTTGTAAGATCACGACACAGCCATAACTAAAAACGATTTTCACTCCCCCCTCTAAGTTATAAACTAATAGTAAGTAAATAAACATATAATTTTCTAAAAACGTTATAAGCTGCATTAGAATCAAAAGCAAGAAAATACATAGCCACTCCTAATGCCTGCGCGCCTCTTTGTAAATTTCACCGGTTCAAAAAAATTAAGCTAAAAGACTTGTTTTTCAATTACGTACCTCCCCCATCGGAATGCGCCAAATATGATCAATCACAGCCTGTCTCTCCCCACAGGGAGTGGGCGCCTTTCATGTTATCAATTAACAAAAGTCTTAATCTAATTTAATTAAACGTGTTCTATTTTTTATATCATAAAGTCAAATATTTATTCTCACCCCGAATCAAAGCGATTAAGAATATATACACTCCTTCTGATTTTTACTAAAATTCTTAACATGCTTTTCCTGCGTGCAAAGCCACGCATATGTACGACTACATAAAAACGCTATAAAATATTCACACAACCGCTCTAACTTATAAACTAATAGTAAGAAAGTAAATATACTGTAATATCCCTTCCCAGATGGGCAAGTACTAGTAAATTATCAAATAAAAGAACTAATCAATGGTTTTTATTCACTTTCCTTCTTACTTCAACAAGCTGACAACCACAACTTGGTCAGGACAAAGAAAAACACCATACAAGAAAATAAATATACAATTTTCTAAAAACGATATGGACTCTCTACTCTAAGTTATAAGATCACGACACAGCCAGAACTAAAAACGATTTTCACTCCCCCTCTAAGTTATAAGTTCACGACAAGCATCTTTATTTGATAAGCACTTATCTTTCCTGCACAGCCATAACTAAAATGATGTTCACCCCCAGCCACCTCAAACCAAACTAAGATCACGGCACAGCCATAACTAAAAACGATTTTCACTCCCCCTCTAAGTTATAAGTTCACGACAAGCGTCTTTATTTGATAAGCACTTTTCAGCACTGTCTCTGCGAACACCCCACTAAAAATAAATATACAATTTTCTAAAAACAATAGGGACTCTCTGCTCTAAGTTATAAGTTAACGACACGCGTCTTTATTTGATAAGCACTTATCTTTCCTGCACAGACATAACTAAAATGATGTTCACCCCAGCCACCTCAAACCAAACTAAGATCACGATACAGCCATAACTAAAAGTGATTTTCACTACCCCTCTAAGTTATAAGTTCACGACAAGAGTCCTTATCTTTCCTGCACAGCCATAACTAAAATGATATTCACCCCCAGCCCCCTCAAACTAAGTTATAACTAAAAACTATTTTCACTTTCCCTCTAAGTTATAAGTTCACCACAAGCGTCTTTATTTGATAAGCACTAGATTCAAAACTAATATTAAATATACAGTACACTTATCCTGCATGTAAAGCCACGCATATGTGTGACTTTCTAAAAAATATTCACTCCTAAAGTTCTAAGTTATAAACTCACCATACACGGCCTCATTTTATAAACATTAAGAAATTAAATACAGTATATACAGGTCTTGCCGTTATAGCTATGTGTAACCTTCTGAAAATATTCACAGACCCGCGGTAAGATATAAACTGACGACACACAACCTCATTTTATAAACACTTTTCATGCTTTTTAGTCATGCATAGTTCTGCGTAGCTGTAACTGTCTTAAAAACCCTATAAAGTGAAATATTCACTTACCCGCAAGTGTGCCTCCTTTTATAAATCGGGAAATAAACTTTCTTTCACCGCAATGCGACCACATTTGGCCGTTAATTTTAAATGGGAACAAACTTTCTTTCACAGAACGTGGATATCTCTGGTGTTAAACTTCAGTTGATCAATAGCGAGAACCACGAAGCCCCCTGCAAGGCAACCACATTTGACCGCCAATTTTAAACGCTTGGGAAACAAACTTTAGTGTTAAAATATTTATTGTAACAATTCATGCTTTTTATTTAATGAAATCGGAAAATCATACGATTATTAAACCAACCCCACACCATTCAAAGGGGTTTGAGAATATAAGTTGCCTTTAAAATTGATAAGACCCTGCTCTTTGTTAACTCGTTAATCGGTTAAATGTCAAAGCCTTTTTACATACCTATGGTCTAAGAACAATATTATTAGACAAACAACTTCCTACTAACGATTCTCTCTTATATACCAAAATGCACAATGAACTTTAAAAGCTCGCGAGAAAAGTTATTAAAAACCTCCGCGTTGAGCACAGCGGTTTCTCGCTGTCTATGGTACTTGATAAAAAGTTATTTATATGCCAAGTACAAACACAGCTCTTTCCGATACTGTATTTCAGCCGCGTTAATCATGTAAATATCAAAATTGATCTAGTTTCATATGGTTTGCATTTATACCCATTTACATCAACTTTAAAATACATGTGGCTACCTAAGAAACGATCTCTTGGTAAAACATAACGTTTACATGATTTAAGCCCTTTCCAATTGATATAATTCATATTCAACTTGACCCTATAATGCTGAAGTCACAAAAAATCACTAGAGGCATAAAGCGAAATGTTAAAAAAAAAATGTACAGACTGTGTGCTCCCCAACTGTAAAGCCACGCCCTTTTCTACTTTACCGTGGCGTGTCATGGCTTTTGACAACCCCATGCTGCAGTGCACTATACAGTTAATGGCATGCTTACTGTCTCTCTGTTGGTGTGGTCAGGCTTTAGGGAAATGCCCGCCTTATTTTTAGTAAATAACAATTTAACCCTAAATGCATTGTCATTTAGATTCAAGCTATTATCACTCCATCCTTTTGCTGGATTGCATGTTATGGTCGCATTTTGGTGCCTAAGCTTTAACACTTTATTTACTTTTAACCTTTCTTTAATATAGCATTTTCTGTCTCTAAGAAGATATGTCTTAAATGTTATGTTTAAAGTACACTATATTTTTGGTGGTAATTGTCATCTTAACTTTTCCTGCATTATCCTGATAATATCCCTAATTAGCACAATTCTGGCAAGCCACCGATTAGATCTGAGAGAATGCCATATTCAGGTCAACAAGGTATTACAAAGTATTACAAATTATGGCCACTACAGATGTAGTAACACTTTCAAATGCTACAGGATCCTGGTTGTAATTTTTACCATGCATTAAGGGAAGCCTACATTAAAAAATTGTGGAATGTTAAAGGGATTAAACGAAAATTTGCAAAATGGCCCAGATTAAAATATGCATAAAATAACAATTTACCAATACAGCGGCCATTCTGCATTGATAACATTTAGCCAAAAAACAAATGATGGATTTATAAAATGTATCAGAGTCTCTCTTAAATCTTGTTGACTGTAAATATGTCAGTTTGTGCACTTTTACCATGTTGAGGAAAGTGAATTTTTTGAAGTCTAACCATGGGGGAAAGAAGGTAGCAGTACTGCCCCTATTTGTATAATGTTTACATGTTCTCTCTCTAGCTACATGGGCTTTCTGCTGGTTTTTCACAAAAACATGTAAATCTGGTTAATTACGAGCTCTAAACTGGCCCTGTTTCCTGCAATGCCAGGAGCCCTAATATAGTAGGTGGCATGCCAGACCTTATGCCTGACACTGACCTTGGATTAATCATGTTCACAAATGAACATATGTACTTAAAAGGTTGGGTCCTCCACATGTTGGTTATGTTTATGCAATGTAAGTCTGATTTAGAATAGTTTTCCCCAAAACTGCAGGAACGGGTTCTGATACCACATCCTGAAAATGTATGGATGGTTGTGGCTTATTCAAATGATCCTGATAAAGAAAACCCAAGCCACTGTTTATTAATACTGTTTTCATATTACACCCAGATTCAGTCTGAGCAAGCCTAAAATTTCCTTTCCTGGATTAATCAATCTAAGCTAAATGCGTACAAGCTTGGTGTAAAGAAAATTTGATGCCAATCAGATGCTTTTGCCTTCTGCATTATGTAGCATGCCAAAAGTACCCTCCATCAAGTGTCTCTCACCTCTCCACACCAACCAGATCGCCATGCTAACGGCCACTTCCCTCTCATGCAGGCGAGCAGAAACCGGCTGGATAAGCGTGTGCACCTTACATTTGGAACAGAGGACATGAAGTAACCATGCAGAGGTGGAGGGTGAAGGGATTTTCTGTTTCCAGTGGAACAGCAGAGGAGAGGCAAATCGTTCCATTAACAGGAATGTGCTACAGTTTGCTTGGTGGATGTGAAAATGCTATGATATTGGCCGAAAGAAGAAGCACTAACTGACCACTCTGCAGTCTGGCAACCTTGTGCTAGGAGCAACAATGCATTGTGTATGACTGGGAAGCAGCACCTGTCATCAAGGCTGTCCACTCACTTACAGCAGAGCTAAACGTGCCCCTGCTTCATCAGCCTCCTTCACGCATACTCTCTATTTCTCTAACTCTCTCTCAGGAGGAACATGAGATGTCGTCAAAGCTCGGAGGAAAAGGAGGCCGCTCAGTATTCTCGCAGAATCGACCGACACCTGCACTCTGAGAGTCAGCGGCAATGCCGTGAGATCAAGCTTCTTCTCCTTGGCCCCCGCAATTCAGGAAAAAGCACCATAGTGAAGCAGATGAAGATAATCCACAGTGGTTGCTTTAGCTTGGAGGCCTGCAAGGAGTACAAGCCCTTGATCATCTACAATGCCATTGACTCCCTGACAAGAATCATAAGAACCCTGGCAACCCTCAAAATTGAGTTTCACAACCCTGACAGAGCCTATGATGCTGTTTGCACTGACTGGTCCTGCTGAGAGCAAAGGGGAGATCACACCAGAGCTACAGGGGTTCATGAAGGGGCTTGGGGCTGACCCAGGTTAAGATGACAATTACCACCAAAAATATAGTGTACTTTAAACATAACATTTAAGACATATCTTCTTAGAGACAGAAAATGCTATGTTAAAGAAAGGTTAAAAGTAAATAAAGTGTTAAAGCTTAGGCACCAAAATGTGACCATAACATACAATCCAGCAAAAGGATGGAATGATAATAGCTTGAATCTAAATGACAATGCATTTAGGGTTAAATTGTTATTTACTAAAAATGAGGCGGGCATTTCCCTAAAGCCTGACCACACCAACAGAGAGACAGTAAGCATGCCATTAACTGTATAGTGCACTGCAGCATGGGGTTGTCAAAAGCCTAAAGTAGAAAAGGGCGTGGCTTTACAGTTGGGGAGCACACAGTCTGTACATTTTTTGTTTTAACATTTCGCTTTATGCCTCTAGTGATTTTTTGTGACTTCAGCATTATAGGGTCAAGTTGAATATGAATGATATCAATTGGAAAGGGCTTAAATCATGTAAACGTTATGTTTTACTGAGAGATCGTTTCTTAGGTAGCCACGTGTATTTTAAAGTTGATGTAAATGGGTATACATGCAAACCATATGAAACTAGATCAATTTTGATATTTACACGATTAACGCGGCTGAAATACAGTATCGGAAAGAGCTGTGTTTGTACTTGGCATATAAATAACTTTTTATCAAGTACCATAGACAGCGAGAAACCGCTGTGCTCAACGCGGAGGTTTTTAATAACTTTTCTCGCGAGCTTTTAAAGTTCATTGTGCATTTTGGTATATAAGAGAGAATCGTTAGTAGGAAGTAGTTTGTCTAATAATATTGTTCTTAGACCATAGGTATGTAAAAAGGCTTTGACATTTAGCCGATTAACGAGTTAACAAAGAGCAGGGTCTTATCAATTTTAAAGGCAACTTATATTCTCAAACCCCTTTGAATGGTGTGGGGTTGGTTTAATAATCGTATGATTTTCCGATTTCATTAAATAAAAAGCATGAATTGTTACAATAAATATTTTAACACTAAAGTTTGTTTCCAAGCCGTTTAAAATTGGCGGTCAAATGTGGTCGCCTTGCAGGGGGCTTTGTGGTTCTCGCTATTGATCAACTGAAGTTTAACACCAGAGGTATCCATGTTCTGTGAAAGAAAGTTTGTTCCCCATTTAAAATTGGCGGCCAAATGTGGTCGCATGGCGGTGAAAGAAAGTTTATTTCCCCGGATTTATAAAAGGAGGCACACTTGCGGGTAAGTGAATATTTCACTTTATAGAGTTTTTAAGACAGTTACAGCTACGCAGAACTATGCATGACTAAAAAGCATGAAAAGTGTGAATATTTTCAGAAGGTTACACAAAGCTATAACGGCAAGACGTGTATATACTGTATTTAATTTCTTAATGTTTATAAAATGAGGCTGTGTATGGTGAGTTTATAACTTAGAACTTTAGGAGTGAATATTTTTTAGAAAGTCACACATATGCGTGGCTTTACATGCAGGATAAGTGTACTGTATATTTAATATTAGTTTTGAATCTAGTGCTTATCAAATAAAGACGCTTGTGGTGAACTTATAACTTAGAGGGGAAAGTGAAAATAGTTTTTAGTTATAACTTAGTTTGAGGGGGCTGGGGGTGAATATCATTTTAGTTATGGCTGTGCGAGAAAGATAAAGACTCTTGTTGTGAACTTATAACTTAGAGGGGGAGTGAAAATCGCTTTTAGTTATGGCTGTGTCGTGATCTTAGTTTGGTTTGAGGTGGCTGGGGTGAACATCATTTTAGTTATGTCTGTGCAGGAAAGATAAGTGCTTGTCAAATAAAGACGCGTGTCATTAACTTATAACTTAGAGCAGAGAGTCCCTATCATTTTTAAAAAATTGTATATTTATTTTTGGTGGGGTGTTCGCAGAGACAGTGCTGAAAAGCGTGTTAAGAATTTTAGTAAAAATCAGAAGGAATGTATATATTCTTAATCGCTTTGATTCGGGGTGAGAATAAATATTTGACTTTATGATATAAAAAATAGAACACGTTTAATTAAATTAGATTAAGACTTTTGTTAATTGATAACATGAAAGGCGCCGACTCCCTGTGGGGAGAGACAGGCCGTGATCGATCATATTTGGCGCATTCCGATGGGGGAGGTACGTAATTGAAAAACAAGTCTTTTAGCTGGGAAGTAGGCCTAATTGAAAAACAAGTCTTTTAGCTTAATTTTTTTGAACCGGTGAAATTTACAAAGAGGCGCACAGGCATTAGGAGTGGCTATGTATTTTCTTGCTTTTGATTCTAATGCAGCTTATAACGTTTTTAGAAAATTGTATGTTTATTTTCTTACTATTAG
This sequence comes from Polypterus senegalus, assembly GCF_016835505.1. Lineage (NCBI taxonomy): Eukaryota > Metazoa > Chordata > Cladistia > Polypteriformes > Polypteridae > Polypterus > Polypterus senegalus. The sequence goes on along the minus strand of NC_053160.1, from coordinate 110,949,684 downwards.
TTTATAACTTAGAGGGGGGAGTGAAATTCGTTTTTAGTTATGGCTGTGTCGTGATCTTGTAACTTAGTCTGGTTTAAGGGGGTGAATATTTCAGTTATGGCTGTGTAAGAAAGATAAAGATGCTTGTCGTGAACTTATAACTTAGAGGGGGAGTGAAAATCGTTTTTAGTTATGGCTGTGCCGTGATCTTAGTTTGGTTTGAGGTGGCTGGGGGTGAACATCATTTTAGTTATGGCTGTGCAGGAAAGATAAGTGCTTATCAAATAAAGACGCTTGTTGTGAACTTATAACTTAGAGGGGGAGTGAAAATTGTTTTTAGTTATGGCTATGTCGTGATCTTAGTTTGGTTAGAGGTGGCTGGGGGTGAACATCATTTTAGTTATGGCTGTGCAGGAAAGATAAGTGCTTATCAAACAAAGATGCTTGTCGTGAACTTATAACTTAGACGGGGGGAGTGAAAATCATTTTTAGTTCTGACTGTGTCGTGATCTTATAACTTAGAGCAGAGAGTCCATATCGTTTTTAGAAAATTGTATATTTATTTTCTTGTATGGGGGTAGGGTTTTTAGTGGTTCGTGTTTTTCTTTGTCCTGACTACGTTGTGGTTGTCAGCTTGTTGAAGTAAGAAGGAAAGTGAATAAAAACCATTGATTAGTTCTTTTATTTGATAATTTACTACCACTTGCCCATCTGGGAAAGGATATTACAGTATATTTATTTTCTTACTATTAGTTTATAACTATATATATATATTGTAGTGGTTGTGTGAATATTTTATAGCGTTTTTATGTAGTCGTACATATGCGTGGCTTTGCACGCAGGATAAGTGTATATTTCATTTTATAATATTAGTTTTGAATCTAGTGCTTATAAAATGTGGCCGTGAGTTTATATCTTAGCGCTTATATATATATACTAGCAGAATACCCGCGCTTCGCAGCGGAAAAGTAGTGTGTTAAAGAAGGTACGAAAAAGAAAAGGAAAAATTTTAAAAATAACATAACATGATTGTTAATGTAATTGTTTTGTCATTGATATGAGTGTTGTTCTCATATGTATCTATATTGTCACGCACGCACGAGTAGGAGGCCCCGAACTGATTCGAACGCACCTGGGAACATATTCAACGGCAGGGAATGGTGGGGTACTAACTTTCTCCATCTGCTTTCTCATAGGAAAAAGGACCTCCCTCCCTCATAGCCGAGTTTTGACCGCAGTGCGGCACTTCCGCCCTTCCTAACCCCCAGGCAGCGGCAGGAACTAACCCAAACCCTCCGAGCCATTCCTGAAGTAGTGAGCAAGTCACACGGCCGGACCTCGCTGATTGTCCATGACATCGTCACGGACCCCGGGGTAATCGTCCGGGAGAGACCCTATAGACTCTCGGAGGCAGAACGCGCGGAGGTGGAACTGGAGGTGCAACGAATGTTGGACATGGACATAATTGAGGAAAGCCATAGCCCTTGGTCCAGCCCTATCGTCCTCGTGTCCAAGCCGGACGGCTCCTGGAGGTTTTGTAACGACTTCAGACGTCTGAATCAGGTCTCCAAGTTCGATGACTACCCGATGCCCCACATTGATGACCTCCTTGAGCGCCTGGGTACGGCTCGATACTTGACTACTCTTGACATGACGAAAGGGTATTGGCAAATTCCCTTAACGGCATCCGCGAAAGAAAAAACAGCCTTTAGCACCCCTAGCGGGCACTGGCAATACAAGGTTCTCCCATTTGGGCTGCACAGGGCCCCAGCGACTTTCCAGCGTCTGGTAGATAGAGTGCTAAAGCCCCACCAGTCCTATAGTGCCGCCTACCTGGATGACGTCGTCATCTATTCCGGCACCTGGGAGGAGCATCTACTGCAGGTCACAGCTGTCCTCAGAACACTAGCTAAAGCCGGCCTCCGCATCAACCCCCGGAAGTGTTTTTTTGGCTTAAAGGAGGCCAAATATTTAGGCTACCTGGTAGGACGGGGACAGGTGCGACCACAGTGCTCAAAGGTTAAAGACATCTTAGAATGGCCCCGTCCGAATACCAAGAGGCAGGTGCAGGCTTTCTTGGGGCGGCTAGCGGGGTACTACCGCCGGTTTGTTGCCCGTTTCTCCAAAAGGGCAGCACCCTTGACTAATCTGACAAAGAAGGGAGCTCCCCTGTATGTGGTGTGGACCGACAAGGCGGAACAAGCATTCAGTGACCTTAAGAAGGCCCTAACGTCGGCACCTGTGTTAAGGTCGCCCGATTTTGGGCTCCCATTTATCCTCCAGACCGACGCTTCGGACACAGGCCTGGGCGCCCTGTTGAGCCAAAGCGTCGACGGTGTCGAACACCCCGTGATGTACTTAAGCCGGAAACTGATGGACCGCGAGACTCGGTACGCGGCAGTGGAAAGGGAGGCCTTGGCCATTAAGTGGGCGGTGACCCATCTCCGGTACTACCTGCTGGGCCCTGAATTCGCTCTGGTGACTGATCACGCTGCACTTCAGTGGATGTCCCTACATAAAGAGACGAATCCGCTGCTCATCAGGTGGTTTCTGGATTTACAACAGTATAAGTTCACTGTCGCTTATCGCCGGGGCACCCTTCAGGCCAATGCCGATGCCCTCTCTCGTGTTCACGACCTCGGTCGGTCCCCCGACCTGACGGTCTTGGGCTAAGGGGGGATCGTGTCACGCACGCGCGAGTAGGAAGCCACGGACTGATTTGAACACACCTGGGAACATATTCGCCGGCAGGGAATGGTAGGGTACTAACTTTCTCCCTCTGCTTTCTCATAGGAAAAAGGACCTCCCTCCCTCATAGCCGAGTTTTGACCGCAGTGCGGCACTTCCGCCCTTCCTCCGCCATCTTGCCCTGATGTCACCAATCCCAGCCTCCCTCACGGTCCTTCCCAGCATTCCTCCACTCCGCCCTCCCCAATAAAATGGCCGCGGACGCCATGGTTCGACGTCACGTTATGAATGATTTCTTTGTTTGTAATTTTGACCTGAATACTGATATAATTTCTGCACAATATACGGGGCTGGTGGACCCCAAAACTTTATGCTGTCTCGTGTTGCATATTTTACAATATAGTAGTAGTAGTGTGTTAAAGAAAGAAAGAGAAAGAAAAGGAAACATTTTGAAAATAATGTAACATGATTGTCAATGTAATTGTTTTGTCACTGTTATGAGTGTCGCTGTGATATATATATATATATATAGCAAAATACCCGCGCTTCGCAGCAATGTCATGTGTTAAAGAAGTTATGAAAAAGAAAAGGAAACATTTTAAAAATAATTTAACACGATTGTCAAAGTAATTGTTTTGTGTATTTGGCGGCAGCGTCATGAAGTTGTTTTCGGTAGCTGCGTCAGAAAATGTACCACGACGTCTGACACGCCTCCTTTTTACTGTTTTCTCACAGCTTGGATTGCTGCTGTCATAATGGGTTTGAGTCTACATATATATATATACTAGTAGAATACCCGCGCTTGGAAGCGGAGAAGTAAAAAGAAAAGGAAACATTTTAATAATAACGTAACATGATTGAGAATGTAATTGTTTTGTCATTGTCATTGCTGGCATATATATATATATAAATAAATAGATTTTGTGAATATATAAAGTCGGCTTCAGAATATATAAAGTCAAAACTTGAATATATAAAGTCATTCCCGAATATATAAAGTCAAACCTTGAATATATAAAGTCAGCGTCAGAATATATAAAGTCATTCCTGATTATATAAAGTCAACATCGGTGTATATAAACTCACTCCTGAATATATAAAGTGAAAGTCAAAATCTATTGATTCAAACGACTCTTAACTGAACTAAGTTAACAAAAACGTATTCAGAAAAATAAATTAAAAAAACACTGTTCGGTTAATGTTTTGAAAATGATGCATGTGCCCTGCCCAGGATTGGTTCCTGCCTTGCGCCCAGTGTTGGCTGGGATTGTCTCTAGAAGACCCCCGTGATCCTGTGGTCGGATTCAACGTGTTGGGAAATGAATGGATATTCCAGCGCTGACTTTGTATATTCCGACGCTGACTTTATATATGGAAGTTTTGACTTTATATATTGCAGCGCTGACTTTATATATTCCGACGCTGACTTTATAAATTTAAGATTTGACTTTATAGATTCCAGCGCTGACTTTATATATTCCGAAATATTCCAACGCCGTCTTTATTTTACTCAGGTTTTGACTTTATATATTTGGGACTGACTTTAGGCTATATATTCAAGTTTTGACTTTATATTTTCCAGCCCTGACTTTATATATTCAAATTTTGAATTTATATATTCAGAAACAAGTACTGACTTTATATATACCGACGCTGACTTTATATATTAAAGTTTTGACTTTACTTATTCCGACAGTGACTTTATACAATCAAGTTTTGACTTTATATATTCGCGAATGACTTTATATATTAAAGTTTTGACTTTATATAGTTAAATGTAGTCATCATTGCATAACTTTTTCTTTACCATAGAAATTTAAAGACTAAATTCAACTTCCATTCCTAACAAAGATATTTCTGGCGACTAAATAGAAGCTACTTATATCCAAATTCGAGCTATTGAGCTGTCGCCTGCCTGCCTGAATAAATCACCCTAGCTTCACTCTTACTTTTTTAACGTTCATTAAATGATGGCTAGTGGCGGAAAAATTATAAAATGGAAGGAGGATTACACTGAGTATGGCTTTACCAAAACAATTATTGATGGCGAATCGATTATTCATAAAGCTTCAATTGGTGATCTGTTTTTCTGTGTTAACCTCATATTTTTTCATACTTCTTCTCAAACTAAGGTGGTGCGAGGGTAAAATGAATCGGGATGCGCTGATCAATGTAATCGGTGTACCAGGAAATCATGCATTGACAAAAGCTCCCCTTTGCTTGTAATGCAAAGTGTGATTAAATGCATTATTTTTTAACGCGTTATGGAGCACATGCATCGAAGCTTCTCAGCTGTGCTTGTGCTAAGAAAAGGAAAGATTTTAAAAATAACGTAACACGATTGTCAATGTAACCTTTTGTAAGTAGTGCCTGGAGGATTCAGTCAGTGTGGAGAAACTCTAGAGACAGCGTGTGTATTAACTTGTGGATTTTTCTGTGAGTATTTGGTGGCAGTCTGACGAAGTTGCTTCGGAAGATTGCATTAGCCGCGGAGCTCAGCTCAGAGCGAAATGAGATGAATGGGAGGGGAGATGATGACGTGACTCCCCCACCCGCCTTAACTGTCAATCCTCCACAAACACAGTCTCTCGGAATTTGCATAAGCATAGCCCCTCACCTGCAATTTTAACTTAGTTACAAAGTGATCAAAACTCGCTTATATCCTTCGTCCTCTCATTAAACTTGTATCCCGTCATTACCCATGGGCATGACAAACGCCAGTGGCAGCCTGTCTATGAACTTAATTTAAAGTTTAGGTTTACACCATGCTTTGTTTCCGAAGTAGCAGCACTCATGAATATGGTTGTATATGTCACTCGCTCGCTTCTTATTGTTTCGCTGCCTTCTGAATTATATAATGCATGTTTTCTTCAGCGGTTTTTGGAGCACTTCCTGGTTTTCTACGTACTGTGTTGACAGTCAGTTCACGTAATTATGTGGGAGGCGTGATGATGTCACATGAAACTCCGCCCCCCACGGCTTTCGAGCTCAACTCCATTACATTATATGTAGAAAAATAGGTTCCAGTTATGACCATTACGTGTAGAATTTCGAAATGAAACCTGCCAAACTTTTGTAAGTAAGCTGTAAGGAATGAGCCTGCCAAATTTCAGCCTTCTACCTACGCGGGAAGTGGGAGAATTAGTGATGAGTCAGTCAGTGAGTGAGTGAGTGAGTCAGTGAGGGCTTTTCCTTTTATAAGTATAGATTAAAAGTTATTAAAATAGTTTAAGTTTTCCAATAGAACTGGAAAACTGCCAGAGTACTGTAAACGTTTAAAAACTAGGGTACACCAATTAAATGAAACTGCGTGACTGTATTTATTTTTATTTTTTTCTTTGTACAGAGTTCTTTGGACTAAAAACTAATGATATTATTATTGTAATTTTAGTCCACTTACATTATATTTACATTTCTCTGTTAATGAGAACTTATTAAAAAATGGAATACACCTTTACCAATGGGTACTGAAAGCTTTCAAACAAAGACAAAAAAACATGCAATCCATATCTAACATTGGAATTTTTAACGCTTAATTTAGCAAATAAAGTATGCCTTTGCAAACCTCATGCCTGCTATGTGCGATTTGTCTCAAAAACTTTCAGATGTGCTTGTGTGAAACACAAACGATTTGTACAAATGTATATGGAAAATAATTCAAGTAAGCTGCGACAGTTGTTCAGTTAGCTATTTAACACTACCTGCTGTAATGTATAAAATGACAAGAGCATAATGGATAACCGGTAGGCTGAGGGACCTGAACCATTGCCGGTTTCTAAGGGATATTGTTGTGTTGCTCGTAAAATTGAAAACAGGATTGAAAACAGCAGGCTGTGTAATCGTCGCTTCATTCGGTGATTGTTATTATGTGATATCGACCTATTCTTAAACTCCTGGCACTCCTTGACTTTAAGAAGACGATGAGCATGCATTTGTTTAATGCAGTATAGTAGATATACTATCTAAACCTTTGTACAGCTGCCAAACCCACAAACTACCTAAAAATTGTTCTTCAACTGTATAAAGTGTTGATGTGACTGTGACAATTTTTAATAATGTGCGCCACAAAAAAATGCAGAAAGCTGAAGAGTTGTGATGGACTGCTCGATACTTACATGTCGAGCTTTCGAGTAGCATCTCCGCAATCAGAATCCTTATTGGTCAGCCAGTCCGCTGATCTTCTATGGCTAAAAAATCATTGTGTTGCTCCGTCTGCGCGGTTTTCTGATGTGAGTTTGAATCTTGTGGTTCACGTACAGCGTAGGTGAGACTCGTGCATGGAGCATGGTCAAAGCAAATGAAAGACTTTTTAAAACAGTTATGTAGTACTCATCTACAAGTTCACGCTTCACGCTAGAGTTTGCAAAGGCAACGTGATCATCACAACAGTATATTCGCTAGACATTCTTCCTTAAATGTCGTTAGTATTCAGTGACTTTCAAATCTGTACTTGTATGTATTGTTGATTTCAAAAATAAAATATGAATAAAAGCGTGGGCTGCATAACTAATTACAACTGTATTTCAAACAGAATCAGTGCCATCTTCTACAATTTGTCAGAGCATTGGGACCTCTGCGTTAATCAGACAAAAAAAGTTGCAAAAACACTTTGCAAATTCATCCAGAGGTGGACATAAAAATCACGCAAGTACTGGCAAGAGGTAGCAGCTGCATATGCACATCTGGACCAAAACTTGTCCTGTTACCCAAAGCAGGCATTTGCTGTCATATGTCACCATTCATCAACACTGACTTTCATTCAAGACTTTACTGTCTTTTCAGTCATACACATAAAATAAGACATTCATTTTCTCTACATATATGTTCAATATTAATAATAGTAATATTGCAATAATGAGAAAAGGCACAAGATAGGGATGTTTATGAAAAGAGCCTGGGTATGAGGGTGAGGCAGTGTCTTGTCTCCCGTTACTTAAGCTTGTCTGCCAACTCTCTGTCTATCAGCTATATTGGTACACATTACACTAGGACAAAATGTAATGGAAAAAACTGACAATGTACACCTTAATAAGGGGAATAAATCGGCCATATACTTAAGCATTTCATTGCCAAACATAACAAAGCATAACAAAAATAATTTTTTGTCTGAAATTTTAATTATAAAAAACACACTATAACTACTATATGTGTTTTTAGTTTATTGTTTATACTCACCAAACTTTACATTTCTACACCGGCAATGAATATGGGTAATATGTGTAAAATAATTGAGTCAGAGGGTCAGAGAGCATGCACTAGTACAGTGTGTTGCCACATCCACCACATGACGAAATAGCTCAGGATCCTGGTTAGCAACCCCCCAGTCAGACAAGTGGTCCAGTCCCACCCTAAAGGAAATAACCGTCTATCTGTGACAGCAAGGTGTTATGTGGACGTCCCCTTGGCCAGGTCCAGCCACTCAGGTCCTCAACAATGAGTATCCTGTGAGCTAGATCACCCTCTGGGAACCATGCCACATGGCCATAGGGCCGTAACTGATGCTCCTTCACAATGCAGGTAATGTGCCTCATTCAGGACTCCATGAGCAACCGCTCATTCAACGCAAACTGAAATTAGAGGTACCAAAGGAGTCCAGTCTTTGTCTCAGATAATTGGATAGTGTTAATGTCTCACAACCATACAGTAAGACAGGAACACTAGGACTCTATAAAGACTTGGACCTTCGTCCTTTTGAATAGATAGTGTAAGTGCCACACACCCCAATCCATCTACTGAAGTCACAGGAAGAGTAACCAGAGACATGAATGTCATTGCCTAGGTGAGTAAACATCTCAACAAGGTCGACACTTGGCTGTGCCTAAGAGGTCATTAAATGGCTGGAGTTTGGTTTTTATCCTGGACAATCCCAAGCTCAGACACTCAACTCCTCACTCAGTCTCTGGAAAGCCCTGATCAGAGCCTCCATTGACTTCACAAAAATCGCAGCATTGTTGCCAAAGTCAAGATCAGTGAATCTTTCTTCACCAACAGAGACCCCACAAGCTTGCCCAACACCCAGTCCATGCAAGCACTGAACAGAGTAGGAGCAAGAATACACACCCGATGGACCCCAGAATAAACTGGGAAAAATGCAGAGGTTTGGCCTACACTCTGAATAGCACTCACAGTACAGGCCGGAAATAACATCCAGCAACCTTGAAGGGATCCTGCAAAGTCGCAGGATGTCCCACAGAGTAGCTCGATCAACTGAGTCGAACACTTTATGAAAACTAACAAAGGCTGCAAAGAAACTCTGCCGATATTTGCATTTGCGCTCCATGAGAACCCTCAGGGCCAGGATGCAGTCGATGGTAGACTACTTAGGCATAAAACCAGACTGTTACGGTCGCCGATATGTGAGTAAGTGATCACGGATCCTATTGGGGATAACCCCTGCAAGGACCTTACCCAGCATTGAGAGCAGTGTTATCCCCCTGTAGTTACCGCAATCCAGGCAACCACCCTTCCATTTCCAGGTAGGGATGACAAGTCCAGTTTTCTAGTCAATTAGGATGACGGCAGTCTCCCAAATGGAAGCAAAGATTGCTTGCAATGCCAGGAGAACAGCCTTACTAGCAGCCTGGAGAAATTCACCCCAGATACCACAGAACCCTCAGATGGTTCACCATCTGTGCAATCTCAGTGAGACTGGGTCATTCCCAGCTAATAGGATGATTACCCTCAAGAATCGTGAACCCAGAGATATCCAACGACCAACGGGGATCAGCTTTAAACGATTGCTTTAAGTAGACAGCCCAGCGGGTCACAACTGCAATGTCATCCATAAGGACCATTCCATCAGCGGCCATGACTGCGACTCTCTGAGTCTAACCGTCTCTAACCCTAACCCTAATTGAAATTAAATTAAAATAAAACACTGTCAAAATTGAATAATAAATAAACTGAGAAGCATTGGCCTTTAGGAAATATCAAAAAATCCCATGAGCTATCATTTAGGACAGAATACATTGTTAATGCCATGCACTTTATCAAGTAGAAGTCACAAACAAAAACTGCACAGTCCACACCAACTCACAGCCTCTTTGATATTTGGTCTTATGAGTAACTGTCGATATATAAATTAAGTCATTTTAAGAAGATGACAAATCTGCTACAGTCAGTTTAATAAACTCTCAATTTAAAATGCTTGTGTATGCAGCATATAAGACAGAATCTCAATGAGTAGTAACAAGTAATATAGGACGCTGAGGAAATATAATGCATAATATTAGCAACATGTAAAAATTACGACTTTCTAAAAAGTACACAAATTCAATATATAATTTAAGAGGTATTTGTTTACATTTCCATATCGATTTAAGAACTAAGCCATCTGTTATACTAAACAGTAACTTAAACAATACTTAAATGAACTGCTCGTCTTTAGCAATGAAACTTCACACTGTCATGTCGGAGGTTTGGAAGGAGCTGATTGGCTGAAACTATTTATAGCGATTTTTTTCCTAAAAGAGACGTGCCTTATAACGATCAGAAACAAAAACACACATTTAAGCATGCTGCACAGTAGTTTATGTCATATTTTACTGCAAGATAAACTCAGTACAAAACCAGTATCTCCAAAAACTCACATATGAACTTTAATAAGCTTTACACCGAAACTAATTTATATATATATATATATATATATATATATATATATATATATAATTAATGAATGGTGCACTGCACGATAATGTGTAGTGAATACACTTGACTTGAGCATTCATAGTTTTCATACTCTTTCTTTGTATGTTTACCATTCATTTGCTCAGAGGTTGATGCACTTGCTGCTTCCTGAGCAGCTGTTCTTTTCTCCACTGTAGCGGCCTGCTTCTTGACTTCTTTCGTTGGCATCTTTTTGCGTTAAAACTGATTAAGTCAGTGTTTGTGTTTCAATTACTTAGTACGTTTTTCTTAATTTTTCACATAAGCTGGCACTTAAGTCTTCAATCTGCCACAAAAATGATTAAAGATATGAAGAGGTAGGTGGAAGTGACGGAGAAGGTGGTAGGGATGGGAATGCCGCCCATACGCATACGCCGCATGGCTGCCCTGCTGGCCGCTGCTAAAAGTTCATTCTACAATAAAATAAAATAAAAATAAAAAGAGGAATAACTTTGGAGGTCAATCATCACCCCGAAAGCGGATAGTAGTATATATGTATATGTGTGTTCAATAGTGATAGCGGATAGTAGTATATATGTATATATGTATTCCAAATTTCAGGTCAATAGGTCAAATGGTTTGTGAGCTACAGGTGATTTAAAATCCTGGACAGACAAATGGACAGCCACAGTAACGTATTATATAAGAAGATATATATGACACAGAAAAAGAGAGAGACAAATAGAAACACTTGATTTTTCAAGAAAAACACTTTTTCTTTACTCTTTTCTTAACACTGGCTGCATTGTACATTTAAGTAATGCTGACAACCACATTACAACATAAACAGCATTATTCAAATTAAGCCTCCACCCCCTAGTCCTGATACAGGAAGCAAACACCAGGCAGCATGGTGGTAATGAAACTCAACCCCCTTCCCAAATTCAATAAAACTATAACATTGCTAGAAACTACAAACCAAAATTAACACAACTGTTTGAGCCCCAATATTAAGGACATAGTAATTAAAAGTCTAATTTTAGGTGCAGCACTGCAGAGCCTCCTGGGACGTCAGCATTGCTAATCTAATAATATACATGGTATCTTCAACAAAGGAAATCACAGGAAGCCACAATAACAATGAATTTTTAACTACCTGAATTGTCATTTCAGTCTGTTACCGAACTATATCAACTTAAGTGTGTAATGTCAATACAAATTACAAAATGTCACTTGAGGGTTGTGTCAAATGTTTGGTAGATTCGCAACACTGTGCAGTATAATGGCTTTGAATGTGTGGAAGCTTCACAAAGCATACTTTGAACTGCGCATGTCATCTTAGTGTTTCGAGCCATGCTCCATGCTTCAATCCCAGTGTGGATGTCAGTTGCGTTTTTCACACTGCACTCCACACTTCAATCCCAGTGTGCATGTCAGTTCAGTGTTTCGAACCGCGCTTGGTGGAGGATGACATTTTCACTGTGCATGTCAGCTTGCTGCTTCAAATCGTGCAGGGTGTGGATTGGGGCCTTTCCACTGCGCATGTCAGCTTATTGCTTCAAACCGAGGTTTTGGGAGGTTATATTTATTCATTTACACTTCCCCTTTCATTACAAGGTTTAATAATTTTGACAGAGTTGTGATAGGAAAAACAAATCTTTCTGGATCATCAACACAACTGAAATGACAGTGCTGGAGATTACTTAGTGTAGAAAAATAAAATGACAAATTGTACCTGTTAAAAATTACAAATAGCAGAATGCATAGGAAGAGCTGTACTTATACGATTCAAGACACTTTCTTCACTATAATACTCAGACTCTTCATATAAATATTCCAGTCCCTGTATCCCACTGACTCAATTCTATAGTGAACAATGTTATACAATATATTATTTACTGTATACATAAATAAATTCATATATTGTATATGTTCATATATGTTAAGTTTATATGATTATACATATTTTTGTTTGATTTTGTATGGTGTATTTAATGCCCTATATATTCTATTTATACTGTCCAGTACTTTATCACTGTTTCAGTCTCTTCTCATAAATATTCCTCTTCTTCCTTATGTTCATTATTACTGCTATAATCACTAGTATAGATAATCAAGATGTATCAAATGAAAATGTGTGTCTTGTTTCATGTGCATAACATAACTTTAGATCTGACTGAAGGCTTCATTGGTTGTTATAGCTATATTACATTAAAATATGTTTGAATTTTAGGTGGTATTAGTTGTATCAAGTCGAATTTGCACATGTTTTGAGATGCATGATGAGTAAGGGCCGCTCTTACTGTAAACAAGAATAAATGTTTCTGGCAAAGTGATTTTTTTTGTAAATTACTATAAATATGGATAGCTGCCTGCTCTTTGTTGCTAGTACACATGTAGATCTTCATGTAAGCGTCTGTATCAGTTGGTGATGTGCCAACGGGGTTATCATTAATAAGGCTAACTAACATAAGATTAATTAAATGCCTCTTGTGGCATGCCGCTGGGTGTGGTACCCAGCCGGGATACCCGAGAGGACCGGAGGAAGGCTTGCGCCTACTCCAGACCACGAGGGGGCGACCGGCCTGGTTGCACTGCGGACCACGGTTGAGGGCTTGGAAGCTCAACCCTGTAAGAGCCTGTGGTCACCGCCAGGGGGCGCCCCGGTGCCTGGAGAGCCCTGGACCTCAGGTGTGGCGGAAGTGCTGGGGGGAAAAAGACCGGGGACACCCGGAGTACTTCCGGGTACGCAGCCGGCACTCCCGCCACACAGGGGAGTGTCAGCAGGGGAGTGTCGGGAAGCACCTGGAGCCCATCCGGGCGTGCATAAAAGGGGCCGCCTCCCTTCAGACAAGGTCTGGATTTGGGCAGAAGTAGACAGGAGTCTTATTGGAGAGGAGTGGAGGCGGCCTGAAGAAGGCAGGCACTGGAGAGAGAGGCCTGGACTTTGGAGGATTGGTGCTGGAAGCACTGGGTTGTGCACCTGACTGTAAATATTAGTATTAATAAATTTTTCTTTGCCTTCACTTGGTATGCGCTGAAATTCTTTAATTTTCCCCCGTGCTTTTTCCATTGTCTTTTCACAGAAGGCTGAGCTTAAGGGCTATTTGTATTTATTTGCATATTCAAATAGGTGTAATTCTGGGAGGATTTTGGGCAGGACAGCAGGCGTGTGCACGAGCGTTACTTTTCACGCTGATTGGGATTTATGTAGCGGAAGAACGTGGAAGTTTGCATATGCACAGATTCCTGCATCTGGATTTTTCTTTGCATACACACATTCCCGCTTTTGTGCTTATGCTATGTTATAGTGTGAGTTCTATGCACGGTGTTATACATGAGGCCCCTGGTGTTGCAGACATTCTAATAACAATATTCTTGCCCCTGTAGACATCCTTATAATAATTTTCTTCCCAGTAGACCTTCTCATAACAAAATTTTCCTTCCAAGTCCACCTTCTCATAACAACTACTTTGTCTAGCAGGACATATTTGCCACCTGGCAGTGACCATCACATGACCACCCCTCCCTTCATTCTCATGGCCTAATGCTGAGCAGTTAAAGATCGATGACCTTTTAGTTAATCAATTCTTAACAATTCAATTCTTAACAATTAAGCTGAGATCAGAAGGACCCATATATGAAAACTGGTCTGCCTAATTAATAATTCAATTAATGGTTACTTGTTGCACTAGTGTCCTGTAAGGCTAAGGCTAAAATAATAGGCAACTATGCCAGTGAGCAGCAGAGCACACCTTCAGCTTTGCTGCAAACAACCTTGACACAGTGCTTCATGCTTGAGAGAAAGAATGAAAGAAAAACCCTTTCACAATTGCTCCTTTAAGGTAACTAATATTTGCCACTGTATATTTTTGGTATTGTCACTGAGATGTATAAAGAAGCAATGGCATGTAAACTTAAATACTAGCTAATTTAAATATAAATGTGCATGCTAATATAAAAGTCAGCGGCTGCAGAGAGCAGCGCTCTTAAGTCATGGCACACAGTTGAACAGTGGTTCCACAGAGGCGAAGCTACTGCTTACTTCATGGGCACATGTGCAGGAAAAGGTCCCTAACTTTTGACAACCAACACTTAAGCCCCTATATTGCTCAGACTATCTAATATCATAATGCATTATATTTTAACTTTATTGTCTAAGGTATTGATGAGCCCTAATAACTCTAAATGTCAAACATTTTATGTGCTAGCTTGAAAGCTTGCCTAGCAGTCACACAGACAAAGGCCCTGCATGCAGTTTGTTTAGTCTTCTGTCAGTGAGAAGCTCAGCACCTGCATTCTCAAAACAAAATCTGCCTGATTGCTTATTCAGAGACCATGATGACCTTGGCTCACAGAAACTCAAAACAAGTGAAAAGACAGACAACAGGCTATGGCCTTTCTGACAAAATAAACGGTGTCCTTTTAAAGCTACTCCATGGCTAGACTTTTCATAGTGTGGACTTGAACCCGAACACAGACAGGCGGACATCTTATTTTCACCCAACACACATTTATTATACAATATTTACAGTTTAGTGCACGTCCCAGTGCCTCTTGCACCATTCCCCCAAATGTCCAGGCCACATAGTCAAAATGCCTCTCTCTTGGCCGCCTCCCGTCCTTTCTCTAGCTCCGTCCTCTTCCACCCGACCCACCATCGACTGAAGGGAGGCGGCCCCTTAAATAGGAAGCCGGATGGGCTCCAGCTGCTTCCCGGCACTCCGCAGACACGCCCCAGTGTGGTGGAAGTGCTGGCTGCGCACCCGGAAGCCGTCTAGGTGTCCCCTGTCGTCTTCCCCCCAGCACTTCCTGGTGTGGCAGAAGTGCTCGGCTCCAGGGTTGTTTAGGCACTGGGGCGCTGCCTGGCAGTGGCCATGGGTGCCTACAGGGCTGGGCTTCCAAGTGGCCCCCAACATAACCAGGGCGGACGCCCCCTCGCGGTCTGGAGGAGGCACAAGCCCCCACAATAGTTAATAGCATTA
>NC_053160.1:110905921-110933927 GCF_016835505.1 Polypterus senegalus | reverse complement strand
GGCCGGAAATAACATCAGCAACTTGAAGGACCCCAAAGCCAGGATGTCCACAGAGAGCCGACCAACTGAGTCAACACTTTTATGAAAACTAACAAGGCTGCAAAGAAACTCTTTCCGATATTTGTTTGCGCCCATGAAAACCCCTCAGGCAATGCAGTCGATGGTAGACTACTTAGGCATAAACCAGATTTACGTCCCATAGAGTAAGGATCAGGATCCTTTTGGGGATAACCCTGCGGACCTTACCGGATTGAGCAGTGTTATCCCCCGAGTTACCGATCCAGGCAACACCTTCTTTCAGTAGGGATGAAAGTCCAGTTTAGTCATTAGTGACGGCAGTCTCCCAAATGGAAGCAAAGATTGCTTGTAATCCCGGAGAACAGCCTACTGCAGCCGGGAGAAATTCACCCAGATCCCTAAGAACCTCAGATGGTTCACCATCTGTAATCTCAGTGAGACTGGGTCATTCCCAGCTAAAGGATGATTACCCTCAAGAATCGGGGAACCCAGAGATATCCAACGCACCAACGGGATCAGCTTTAAACGATTGCTTTGTAGACAGCCCAGCGGGTCACAACTGCAATGTCATCCATAAGGACCTTTCCATCAGCTGCCATGACTGCAAACTCTGAGTCAACCGTCTCTAACCCTAACCCTAATTGAAATTAAATTAAAATAAAACACGTCAAAATTGAATAATAAATAAACTGAGAAGCATTGCCTTTAGGAAATATCAAAAATCCATGAGCTATCATTTAGGACATGAATACATTGTTAATGCCATGCACTTTATCAAGTAGAAGTCAAACAAAACTGCACAGTCCACACCAACTCACAGCCTCTTTGATATTTGGTCTTATGAGTAACTGTCGATATATAAATTAAGTCATTTTAAGAAGATAAAATCTGCACAGTCAGTTTAATAAACTCTCAATTTAAAATGCTTGTTATGCAGCATATAAGACAGAATCTCAATGAGTAGTAACAAGTAATATAGGACGCTGAGGAAATATATATGCATAATATTAGCAACATGTAAAATTACTACTTTCTAAAAAGTACACAAATTCAATATATAATTTAAGAGGTATTTGTTTACATTTCCATATCGATTTAAGAACTAAGCCATCTGTTATACTAAACAGTAACTTAAACAATACTTAAATGAACTGCTCGTCTTTTAGCAATGAAACTTCACACTGTCATGTCGGAGGTTTGGAAGGAGCTGATTGGCTGAAACTATTTAGTAGCATTTTTTCCTAAAAGAGACGTGCCTTATAACGATCAGAAACAAAAACACACATTTAAGCATGCTGCACAGTAGTTTATGTCATATTTACTGCAAGATAAACTCAGTACAAAACCAGTATCTCCAAAACTCACATATGAACTTTAATAAGCTTTACAACAAACTAATTTATATATATATATATATATATATATATATATATATATATATAATTAATGAATGGTGCACTCACGATAATGTGTAGTGAATACACTTGACTTGAGCATTCATAGTTTTATACTCTTTCTTGTATGTTTACCATTCATTTGCTCAGAGGTTGATGCACTTAGCGCTTCCTGAGCAGCTGTTCTTTTCTCCACTGTAGCGCCTGCTTCTTGACTTCTTTTCGATGGCATCTTTTGCTAAAACTGATTAAGTCAGTGTTTGTGTTTCCAATTACTTAGTATGCTTTTCTTAATTTTCACATGCTGGCACTTAAGTCTTCAATCTGCTACAAAATGATTAAAGATATGAAGAGGTAGGGGGAAAGTGACGGAGAAGGTGGTAGGATGGAATGCCCCATACGATACGCCAAGATGGCTGCCCTGCTGGCTGCTAAAAGTTCATTCTACAATAAAATAAAATAAAAATAAAAGAGGAATAACTTTGGAGGTCAATCATCACCCGAAGCGATAGTAGTATATATGTATATGTGTGTTCAATAGTGATAAGGATAGTAGTATATATGTATATATGTATTCCAAATTTCAGGTCAATAGGTCAAATGGTTTGTGAGCTACAGGTGATTTAAAATCCTGGACAGACAAATGGACAGCCACAGTAACGTATTATATAAGAAGATATATATGACACAGAAAAAGAGAGAGACAAATAGAAACACTTGATTTTTCAAGAAAAACACTTTTTCTTTACTCTTTTCTTAACACTGGCTGCATTGTACATTTAGTAATGCTGACAACCACATTACAACATAAACAGCATTATTCAAATTAAGCCTCCACCCTAGTCCTGATACAGGAAGCAAACACCAGGCAGCATGGTGGTTGAAACTCAACCCCTTCCCAAATTCAATAAAACTATAACATTGCTAGAAACTACAAACCAAAAATTAACACAACTGTTTGAGCCCCAAATTAAGGACATAGTAATTAAAAGTCTAATTTTAGGTGCAGCACTGCAGAGCCTCCTGGGACGTCAGCATTGCTAATCTAATAATATACATGGTATCTTCAACAAAGGAAATCACAGGAAGCCACAATAACAATGAATTTTTAACTACCTGAATTGTCATTTCAGTCTGTTACAACTATATCAACTTAAGTGTGTAATGTCAATACAAATTACAAAATGTCACTTGAGGGTTGTGTCAAATGTTTGGTAGATTCGAACACTGTGCAGTATAATGGCTTTGAATGTGTGGAAGCTTCACAAAGCATACTTTGAACTGCGCATGTCATCTTAGTGTTTCGAGCCATGCTCCATGCTTCAATCCGTGGGGATGTCAGTTGCGTTTTCACACTGCACTCCACACTTCAATCCCAGTGTCATGTCAGTTCAGTGTTTCAACCGCGCTTGGTGGAGGATGACATTTTCACTGTGCATGTCAGCTTGCTGCTTCAAATCGTGCAGGGTGTGGATTGGGGCCTTTCCACTGCGCATGTCAGCTTATTGCTTCAAACCGAGGTTTGGGAGGAAATTTTTTCATTTACACTTCCTTTCATTACAAGGTTTAATAATTTTGACAGAGTTGTGATAGGAAAACAAATCTTTCTGGATCATCAACACAACTGAAATGACAGTGCTGGAGATTACTTAGTGTAGAAAAATAAAATGACAAATTGTACCTGTTAAAATTACAAATAGCAGAATGCATAGGAAGAGCTGTACTTATCGATTCAAGAACTTTCTTCACTATAATACTCAGACTCTTCATATAAATATTCCAGTCCCTGTATCCCACTGACTCAATTCTATAGTGAACAATGTTATACAAATATTTTTTACTGTATACATAAATAAATTCATATATTGTATATGTTCATATGTTGTTTATATGATTATACATATTTTTTTTGATTTTGTATGGTGTATTTAATGCCCTATATATTCTATTTATACTGTCCAGTACTTTTATCACTGTTTCAGTCTCTTCTCATAAATATTCTTCTTCCTTATGTTCATTATTACTGCTATAATCACTAGTATAGATAATCAAGATGTATCAAATGAAAATTGTGTCTTGTTTCATGTGCATAAATAACTTTAGATCTGACTGAAGGCTTCATTGGTTGTTATAGCTATATTACATTAAAATATGTTTGAATTTTAGGTGGTATTAGTTGTATCAAGTCGAATTTGCACATGTTTTGAGATGCATGATGAGTAAGGGCCTCTACTGTAAACAAGAATAAATGTTTCTGGCAAAGTGATTTTTGTAAATTACTATAAATATGGATAGCTGCCTGCTCTTGTTGCTAGTACACAGTAGATCTTCATGTAAGCCTGTATCAGTTGGTGATGTACAACGGGTTATCATCATAAGGCTAACTAACATAAGATTAATTAATGCCTCTTGTGGCATGCCGCTGGGTGGTACCCAGCCGGGATACCCGAGAGGACCGAGGAAGGCTTGCCTACCCAGACCACGAGGGCGACCGCCTGGTTGCACTGCGGACCACGGTTGAGGGCTTGGAAGCTCAACCCTGTAAGAGCCTGTGGTCACGCCAGGCCCGTGCCTGAGAGCCCTGGACCTCAGGTGGGCGGAAGTGCTGGGGGAAAAGACGGGACACCCGGAGTACTTGGCACGGAGCCGCACTCCCGCCTACACAGGGAGGCCAGCAGGGGAGGTCGGAAGCACCTGAGCCCATCCGGCGGCATAAAGGGGCCGCTCCCTTCAGAAAGGTCTGATTTGGGCAGAAGTAGACAGGAGTCTTTTGGAGAGGAGTGGAGGCGGCCTGAAGAAGGCAGGCACTGGAGAGAGAGGCCTGGACTTTGAGGATTGGTGCTGGAAGCACTGGGTTGTGCACCTGACTGTAAATATTAGTATTAATAAATTTTTTTTGCCTTCACTTGGTATGCGCTGAAATTCTTTAATTTTCCCCTGCTTTTTCCATTGTCTTTTCACAGAAGGCTGAGCTTAAGGGCTATTTGTATTTATTTGCATATTCAAATAGGTGTAATTCTGGGAGGATTTTGGGCAGGACAGCAGTGCGGTGCACGAGCGCTATTTTCACGCTGATTGGGATTTATGTAGCGGAAGAACGTGGAAGTTTGCATATGCACAGATTCCTGCATCTGATTTTTCTTTGCATACACACATTCCCGCTTTGTGCTTATGCTATGTTATAGTGTGAGTTCTATGCACGTGTTATACATAAGGCCCCTGGTGTTGGAGACATTCTCATAACTATATTCTTGCCCCTGTAGACATCCCGATAATAATCTTCCTCCCAGTAGACCTTCTCATAACAAAATTTTCCTTCCAAGTCCACCTTCTCATAACAACTACTTTGTCTAGAGGACATATTTGCCACCGGCAGTGACCATCACATGACCACCCTCCTTCATCTCATGGCCTAATGCTGAGCAGTTAAAGATCGATGACCTTTAGTTAATCACTCTAACAATTCAATTCTTAACAATTGCTTGAGATCAGAAGGACCCATATATGAAAACTGGTCTGCCTAATTAATAATTCAATTAATGGTTACTTGTTGCACTAGTGTCCTGTAAGGCTAAGGCTAAAATAATGGCAACTATGCCAGTGAGCAGCAGAGCACACCTTCAGCTTTGCTGCAAAACAACCTTGACACAGTGCTTCATGCTTGAGAGAAAGAATGAAAGAAAACCCTTTCACAATTGCTCCTTTAAGGTAACTAATATTTGCCACTGTATATTTTTGGTATTGTCACTGAGATGTATAAAGAGCAATGGCATGTAAACTTAAATACTAGCTAATTTAAATATAAATGTGCATGCTAATATAAAAGTCAGCGGCTGCAGAGAGCGCTCTTAAGTCATGGCAACAGTTGAACAGTGGTTCCACAGAGGCTGCTACTGCTTACTCATGGGCACATGTGCAGGAAAAGGTCCCTAACTTTGACAACCAACACTTAAGCCCCTATATTGCTCAGACTATCTAATATCATAATGCATTATATTTTAACTTTATTGTCTAAGGTATTGATGAGCCCTAATAACTCTAAATGTCAAACATTTTATGTGCTAGCTTGAAAGCTTGCCTAGCAGTCACACAGACAAAGGCCCTGCATGCAGTTTGTTTAGTCTTCTGTCAGTGAGAAGCTCAGCACCTGCATTCTCAAAACAAAATCTGCCTGATTGCTTATTCAGAGACCATGATGACCTTGGCTCACAGAAACTCAAAACAAGTGAAAAGACAGACAACAGGCTGTGGCCTTTCTGACAAAATAAACGGTGTCCTTTTAAAGCTACTCCATGGCTAGACTTTTCATAGTGTGGACTTGAACCCAACACAGACAGGCGGACATCTTATTTTCACCCAACACATTTATTATACAATATTTACAGTTTAGTGCACGTCCCAGTGCCTCTTGCACCATTCCCCCAAATGTCCAGGCCACATAGTCAAAATGCCTCTCTCTTGGCCGCCTCCCGCCTTCTCTAGCTCGTCCTCTTCCACCCGACCCACCATCGACTGAAGGGAGGCGGCCCTAAATAGGAAGCCGGATGGGCTCCAGCTGCTCCCGCACTCCGCAGACACGCCCAGTGTGGTGGAAGTGCTGGCTGCGCACCGAAGCCGTCTAGGTGTCCCCTGTCGTCTTCCCCAGCACTTCCTGGTGTGGCAGAAGTGCTCGGCTCCAGGGTTGTTTAGGCACTGGGCGCTGCCGCAGTGGCCATGGGTGCCTAAGGGCTGGGCTTCCAAGTGGCCCCAACATAACCAGGGCGGACGCCTCATGTCTGAGGAGGCACAAGCCCCACAATAGTTAATAGCATTAAAACTAATAATAAAGCACCCTTAATCAAAATTCTCAGCAATACCACGAAGTCCACAAGGATGCTCCAGTTAGAGTGATCGTCTGAGCAAAATGAGTGGCGAAGTCCTATTGTATTTGTTCAAATCCGACGCTTCACTTCAGTTCTGTATTGATTTCAGGCATTTGAATAAGATTTCCAAGTTTGACATGTACCGATGCACATGTGGATGAGCTGTTGAGAAACCTTGAAGGCCTTGTATATTTTCACCCTAGACCTCACAAAGGGTTACTGGCAGGTGTCCTTGTGTAGTCCAGATGCAACAAGACCGTGTTCGCCACTCTGGACGGGCTGTTTGAATTTACGGTGCTCCCTTTGATCTCCATCGGCACCACTGACCTTACAGGAGATGATGGATCAAATCCGCATTCCCATTCCATGTATGTGGGTGCTTATCTTGATGATGTATTCATTTTAGTAATGACTGGAAATCTGATCTCGCTGCCTTTGGGTGGTACTTGACAATTTCGCGACTGGCCAGGGGTTGGGGTAACCCTAAGAACTGCAAGCTGAGTATGTCAGAAACCCATTATCTGGGATATTCCACAGGAAAGGGTTTGCACAAACCTCAAATGTACAAGGTGGGGAGATGCTTGCCTATCCATGTCCTGAAACACAGCAGCAAGTTCATGCCTTCCTCAGGCTTGAAGGGCACTACAGGTGGTTCATCCCCAATTATGCGCATCAGGCTCCTTCACTGGAGTTGACAAAGGGGCAGAAAAGAATCGTGGTGTTATCTGGACTAATACCTAGCCAGGCCTTCTCTGACCTAAAGTCTCTTTATCCTCAATGCGGTTCTGTGCAAGCTGCTTTATCTTCAATCCCGGTTCTGCACAATCCAGTTTTTTAAAGGAATTTATTCTGCAAACTGATGCAAGCACTTTATGGTTTAGGAGTGGTGCTCTCACAATGTTTTGAGTGGGAAGAACCATCCACGTTTCAGCAGGATGCTGATGCCTAGAGAGTAATTGTGCGACCATTGAAAGGAAATGCTTTAGCGATTAAGCGAGGCAGTGGAGGTGCCCTGTTACTACCTCTGGGGGCGGCGGTTTACCCTGTTGAGGACCATGCCCTGCTTCAGTGGCTGTACAAACAGAAGGATACGAAAGCCCAGTTCACTCTGTGGTCTGTTAGTTTGCAGGCTTTAAGCTTTTGATGTTTGCCTCCATCCTGGAGCTGCACACACCAATGTTGATGTTCTCTCCCATGGCTGAGCCTGGCTTGGTCAGTCTCTTTGCCCACACCAGTGTGGACAAAGCTAAGGAAGATGTGAAGTTTCTGAACTCTTTTGGGAACCCCTCAATGAAGAAGCGACACGCTGAAGAGTGGAGTTCTGCGTCTGTGGAGGGCTGCTTGTCCATCACCAAGGCAACTGCACAGGTTCACCAAGCGCGGCAAATGGCAGTCACACTATAGCGCTGTCACAAAACATTATAAATGCAGGAACAGTATAACTTGGCTACTGACCTGGGGCCTCATGCATAACACCGTGCGTAGAATTTGCACTATAATATGGCGTAAAGCACAAAAGCTGAAATGTGCTTACGCACAGAAAAATCTAGATGCAGGAATCTGTGTGCGTACTCCAACTTCCGCTTCTTTTCGCTACATAAATCCTGGTCAGCGTGAAAAGTAACACTTTCGTGCACATGCCTTCTGTTCTGCCCCAACCCCTCCCAGAATTACGCCTCTATGAAGATGCAAATCAATATAAATAGCCCTTAAGCTCAGACTTCTATGAAAATACATAGGAGAAAACCGGAGGGAAAATATAAGAATTTCAGCCGAATACCAAGTGGAGGCAAGGAAAATTTACTATTTGTTGGTTTTAAACGGTGGTATAATCAACAAAAGGAAGTTGATCGAGTGACAGAGTGTTGGAGGAAGCTTCAAAGCTCAAGTCCACAAAATGCACAGTACCGGAAATAAAAGAGTTGTCACATATCCAAGTCATGCGTGAAAAGCGTTGTTAGCCCAGCCGCGTCAGTGTTGTATGAAAGCTAATTAGGCTACAGAGAAAAAATAGGCACACAGTGGGGAAAAAATGCAGGAAATGTCAACTTTAATCTCGAAATTTCTACTTTAATCACGTAGTTTATTTTTGTCATTAAAGAGTAGAACATCATAAACTTCATCTTAAAATTGATTAATTTACTAGTTTCTCAAATCCCATGGTAACTAAAGTAACACGTTAAATGCTTTGTTTTTTGTATTTGATCTTCGTTTGTGCTCTGTGTGAATCACTCAGTGGTTCTTAAACCCTTTTCTCTTCCTCTGACAGGACACAGAATACATTACATTCGTGATATTACAGCTGTCTGAAAAATTAAAATACTGATATGTATACGTGATATCTTTTTCATGTTATTAAACAAGAGAACACGATGGTGGTACTATCTATTTCAAAAGCACACTAACCTCCAATTCCTGTCCTTACTTTTCTTTTCCAAATACCCAATGCATACACATTCAGCTCTGTAATAGGCGCGTTAAGCCATCTGTAAGCTTACAATCATTATTCTTCAAAACTTTTAAGGAACATTAAAATATCTTCATGTTTAATTATTCTATCCATCTATCCCTCCAGCATACAGTAATCAATCAGGATCAATCTGTGAACTAGCTAGCGCGCACGGCGTAGTCCCTCACGTTTAATTATTAACAATACAGATTATTTAAATAAAGTTAGTTTTATCTGTATAATATAATCAACATATTTTGCTGCATTTCATCTTAAAAATGATATCATCATCATATGTAAATACGCACTTTATAAAAGTGGCGAGGTTGTACAATATTATAACTGAAGTGCAAGATTACAGTGTGGTAATTATACTTATAAGTACAAACAGTTCTGCAAGTAGCACTTGATGGACTGATTGACTGTGTTTAAAACTCTTGAAATGAAACTGTTTCTGAACCGCATAGATACGTACAGGAAAAGACTCTGAAGCGTTTTGCGTGACTGAGGGCAGCGTATGCTTGATGCTGTATCCAGATAATTCTCTTTCTGAATCAGCTGCTGCTGTGATTCACCACTTAGATAAAGAGTGATAAATACTCCGAATGGTGCAGTGAAAGATGGAGAAATATGGAAAAGATGATCCGCTGTGGCAGCCCCTAGCGGGAACAGCTGAAAGCAGAAAAACAAGGTGCAGTGAGAGTAACAATGCTAAAAGCAGTTATGGTATTTGGAATACTATGGCTATTCCCTGGACCATTATATATTATAGGAAGGTTACAATCAGATGCATTACACTGATAAGCAATATGCAGTTTGTTTCAGTGTATTTATAAAGCCGCGTCAGGAATGTGCATCTAAGAAAGAAAGGGTAACCACACAGGAACATTAGCACTGATTTGACACTAGGTGCTGCCAGTCTGCAAAACTGAACTGAGAACTTGCGTCACGACAGGGTATGAGGTAAAGTGAAAATGTGTGTGCTTTACGCAAGTTTAGGTTTTAAACATCACGATTTGAACGTGTGAAAGCGTTCTTACACAACATTTCGGTTCGTATGCACCGTTTATACATGAGGCCCCTGGTCTCGACCTGCCCATTTTTTATCTATGTATCAGAGAGTAGTACATCCCGCTACAATAAATAACCATGCTGTTCCTGATTCAATGAGAATAAGCTGGTTTTGTTGAAGTACTGTGACTTAGCCTCATGTTTGGGGTGCAATACAGTTACTCATATGTCCCTGTTTTTTAATACACACACACATGTATCTATACTAATAAAAGGCAAAGCCCTCACTGACTGACTGACTGACTGACTGACTAACTAACTGACTGACTGACTGACTGACTCACTCACTAACTCATCACTAATTCTTCAACTTCCCGTGTAGGTAGAAGGCTGAAATTTGGCAGGCTCATTCCTTACAGCTTACTTACAAAAGTTAGACAGGTTTCATTTGAAATTCTATGCGTAGCGGTCATAACTGGAACCTACTTATGTACATATATACTGGCCATAGCCTGCAGCTTGTCGCCGTGTGAGGCGGGTTAGATCCCTCATCGTCATGCCTCCCACGTAATTGAGTGCCTGCCCATATAAGGCCGTCCGTCAGCAGCAATCCAATAGAAACACTCTGCCATTAAATATTCGCGGGTGAAGGACTGTGCTTATGCAGACGAAGATGAGATGGTCAGGGTGGTGTTTGGCACAAACTCAGCGAAACTGCGAGAGAAACTTTTAAGTGCCGGGTCTTAGCTAACATTAAATAAAGTCATGGACATCACATGAGATAGCACAAGCACAGCTGAGAACTTTCAATGCATGTACTCCGAGCGGCTCACGTGAACTGACTGTGAACGTAGTGCGCAGAGAACAAGGAAGAGCTCCAGAGCGCTGAACACAATTGAGAAGGCAGCAATAGAATATGAAGTGAGTGACACATACAAGGATATTCATAAGTGCAGCTACTGCGGAAACAAAGCACGGTGTAAACCTAAAGTTTAAACTAAGTTCATCACCACCCTGCCGCTGGCGTTTGTCATGCCTACGACGAATATGATATTTCATGAGATACAAGTTTAATGAGAAGATGCATTGCGGGTCTGAGCAAACATTGCAGCATCGCCGCGAGATAGCACAAGCACAGCTGAGAACATTGATGCATGTACTCCGAGGCAGCTCCGCGTGAACTGAGTGTGAGCGCAGTACGCAGACAAAAGCAACAGCTCCAAAGAGCGCGGAACAAAAAATGCATTACACAATTGAGAAGGCAGCAAAAGAATATGAAGCGAGTGATGCATACAAGCATATTCATAAGTGCAGCTACTGCGGAAAGAAAGCACACAATGGAAAAAGTCAATGTCCAGCTAAAGGAAGACAGTGTAAAAAAAACCAGTGCATGCAGTGTGTGATGTCACAAATAAAGAGGAAGACGAGCTGTTAACTTGAACACAACACATCCTCCAAATACGAACCTGACTGAAAGAAATAATGATAATCAAATCCTTGATGACAGCTACACTTATAACAGTCACAAAACAATTACATTGACAATCATGTTACGTTATTTTTAAAATGTTCCCGTTTCATTTTCATAACTTCTTTAACACACTACTTCTCCGCTGCGAAGTGCGGGTATTTTGCTATATGACTGGATTACTGGAGAGAGGCGGGACGAAGAAATGTCCATCACGTGCCGGAGGGAGACCTGATTGGAGGCCCACAGGAAGTCGCCGGACAGGTAAGTCGACAGACAGGTAAGCTCCGTGTCAGCTAACATCCTGTCATTGCCAGCTGTTCTGTCAGAGCTGGGGCGTGCCTTTAGCCTGCGGAGCAGCATTTGTCAGCAGGTGCTATGTGCCCTCCGGGCGGAATTGCGGGTACTGGAAATGAAGGCGGTCGCGTCAATCGAAGAGCTCTTGATGGTGATTAGACGGAGCAACGCTGGATTCTTAAGCCAGAGGTGTACGGCGGGGAAGGTGAGTACAGCCGCCCTCATACAGCATGAAGTAGGGTCTGCTGAAATTGGCTGTGATACCAACGATCAGCATCAAGTAAGCAGACCTCCGAAAGTGGATGCGGCGCAAGGGGCTGTGCACTGCGATGAGGGGAGAGACAGCGAGAAGGCTGGCAGGATACGGGCTGTTGAGTGCCCCAAGTCCTGGCGCCCTCCGCCCCGAGTTGGCGGCAGTCTCGCGCCGCTCTACAGGGACGCAGACAGGAAGGAGTCTCTTTTTATCCGATAAGGAGACTCAGACCGTCAGGGCGTCCCAGAGCGACAGGAGGAATCGAAGGGTGAATGCCGGTTCCTCTGATAGAAAGGGACGTGGTGCTGGGTGCACACGTCCAAGTGCTGGCCGCCCTCTGCGAGGGCAGAGGGAACCCATGAGGTCAACGGAGAGGAAAGGACTGCAGACGGTCCCGTCAGGTTCACCGACAGGAGGGACATGGAACCTGCGGAGGAGGTGCCGAACATGCAAGTGCCGGGGTACCGGTCGGCGGGCGCTGCCACTGTGCAGCAGGAGGGACACCAGGAAGGGGTGTCCAGGCTGCGCTCTGCCCCTTGTTTCTATTCGTTTCAGGACCGGACCCTGGACAAGCAGTAGGACCCGCTTCGTTGGGAAACTGCCCTCAGGAGACGGGCCGTCTGCCAGGACTCTCCGCTGGCGAGGGAGTGTCGCCAAGGCTGGCGGAGGCTAGGAGGGTGCAACTGGCTCCAACCAAAGGGGCACGGCGGTGCCGAAGGATCAGGCCCCGGGGTGCCGAGTTGGACCCCGGTGGCTCATGAGTAGGACCCAGCTCGGGGTAAGCTGCCCTTGCAGGACGTGCCGCTCCTCCTGAGTGGTCTTCGCTGGCTGTGGGGGCACTGTCAGGGATGCCAGGGGCGACGACCCGGCCGGGACACCTTGAGGACGGAAGATAAACTTGCGCCTACTTGGGATCACGTGGGGGCCGCCAACATGGTTGCTTTGGGGGCCACGGTCACCGCCAGGGTGCGCCCCGATGCCTTGGGAGCCCTGGACCTCAGCACTTCCACCACACCAGGAAGTGCTGGGGGGAAGAGAAGCAGGGACACCCGGAGTGCTTCCGGGAGGACAGCCGGCACTTCCGCCACACTGGGGTGTGTCGGCGGGTGATTGCCGGGGAGCACCTGGAGCACATCCGGGTGTGGATAAAAGGGGCTGCCTCCCTTCATTCGAGGCTGGAGTCGGGTGGAAGCAGGACCGAAGCAGAAGAGAGTGTGGAGGCGGCCCGAAGAAGAAGGCTTTGTGGGGGTTTGTGTACACTTGTAAATACAGTAAATTATTGTAAATAATAACTGGAAAAACCATGTCTGCCTGTCTGTGCCCAGGTAATGTTCACTATATTATATATATATATATATATATATATATATATATATATATATATATATATATATATATATATATATATACTAATAACAAAAGCCCTCACTCACTCACTCACTCACTCATCACTAATTCTCCAACTTCCGTGTGGGTGGAAGGCTGAAATTTGGCAGGTTCATTCCTTACAGCTTACTTACAAAAGTTGGGCAGGTTTCATTTCGAAATTCTACGCGTAATGGTCATAACTGGAAGCTGTTTTTCTCCATTTACTGTAATGGAGATGAGCTTGAACGCTGTGGGGGCGGAGTTTCGTGTGACATCATCACGCCTCCCACGTAATCACGCAGTACATAGAAAACCAGGAAGACCTCCAAAAAGCGCTGAAGAAAACATTCATTATATAATTGAGAAGGCAGTGAAACAATAAGAAGCGAGCGAGTGACATATACAACCATATTCATGAGTTCTGCTACTTCGGAAACAAAGCACGATTTAAACCTAAACTTTAAATTAAGTTCATAGACAGGCTGCCGCTGGCGTTTGTAATTTAGTGCCTGCCCATATAAGGCCATCCGTCAGCGGCAATCCAATAGCAAACTAAAGGACTGTGCTTATGCAGAGGAAAATGAGATGGTCAGGGTGGTGTTTGACACAAACTCAGCGAAACTGCGAGAGAAAGTTTTAAGTGCCAGGACTAAGGTAACATTAAATACAGCCATGGACATAGCACAAGATGGCACCAGCACAGCTGGGAACCTTCGATGCATGTACACCAAGCGGCTCACGTGAACTGACGCAGTGCACAGATAAAAAGCAACAGTTCCAAAGAGCTGAACAAAAACCGAATTACACAATTGAGAAGGCAGCAAAAAAATATGAGAAGCGTCTGATACATACAAGCATATTCATAAATCCAGCTACTGCGGAAACAAAGCACACGGTGGAAAAAGCCAATATCCCGCTAAAGGAAGACAGTGTAAAAAAAAAAACCCGTGCATGCAGTGTGTCGGGTCTCAGATAAAGAAGAAGACGAGCTGTTTATTGATGCAGTAAGAAACGAATCGATGAAAAAAACCTATTATCTTTACAACGATTGACAAACACGGAATGTAACTTGAACACAACACATCCTACAAATACGAACCTGATTGAAAGAAATAATGATAATCAAATCCTTGATGACAGCAACACTCATAACACTCACAAAACAATTACTGTATATTGACAATCATGTTACGTTATTTTATTTCACGTATAGCTTTTTTAACACACTACTTCTCCGCTGCGATACGCGGGTATATATATATGTATATATATATATATCCCGATCTACATACTCGAATAATGGATACTTTATTCGCCATCAATGATTGTTTTGGTAAAGCCATACTCAGTGTATTCATTAGATGAACGGTAAAAAAGTAAGAGCGAGGGGAGGATGACTTATTGAGGCATGCAGGCTGTAGTCGCTCGACTCTATTTGAATTGCGATCACATTTGAAAAAATATATCTTTTAAGTTCTATTTAGTCCATATGTGTCAAACTCAAGGGCGGCGGCCACATCCGGCCAGTGTAATTATATCTGGCCCAGAGATCATTTTATATACTGTATTATTGTTATTAATGGCCGGGTATATGAAGCTGGTAAAACAATAAACTACAGATCCCATAATGCAGCGCTTCAGCTGCCTTGCGAACTTACCGCGTTAATCAAGTCTAGCTTATGATGCTGCAAGTTATTGCGAAGCTAGCTCACACGATGCTGAAGAGAAAAGTGGATTCTGAAAATAGAACCTTTAAAAACCGATGGGAGGCTGAGTATATGTTTACTGAACTCGTGTGTCTCATTTGTGGAGCTAATGCGGCTGTAATTACAGAATTTAATCTAAGACGGCACTATGAGACAAAACATCAGGGTAACCTGAATGCAATGCAGAACATACAGAAAACAGAAGAATTAAATAAGAATCTGACACTTCAGCGGACGTTTTTACCCGTGCACAATCACAAAGTGATTTCAAGTGAAGCTGCTTTTATGGGAGACACAAATACACTAGTGCAACTTGCCCCACTTTCCTGTTGCCAAGTAATGTTGAACCAAGTCGTCACTACAGTGTTCCCAAATACGCACTTTGCTGATAAACTGAGCGCACTGAGTTTGCACAGCGCTTTGGTGACTTTGAAGAACAAAAAAAGTCCGTCTACATGCGGCTCGAACCTTGTGCATGTTTGGTAGCACATATCTGTGTCAGAAGCTCTTCTCAGTGATAAAGACTAACAAAACAGCACACAGGAGTCGCCTCACTGATGAGCACCTGCAGTCCATCCTGAGAATCCTGAGAATCCTGAGAACACATTTTATTTATATTTCCAGGTTTTGTTATTGAGAAAGAAAAAAAGACTTACAACATTATTAGCTTGCATTTCTTTAGAATTAGAATTAGAACAATCTAGACGAGAACAGGCCATTCAGCCCAACAAAGCTCGCCAGTCCTATCCACTTGCTTCCTCCAAGAAAACATCAAGTCGAGTTTTGAAAGTCCCTAACGTCTTACTGTCTACCACACTACTTGGTAGCTTATTCCAAGTGTCTATTGTTCTTTGTGTAAAGAAAAACTTCCTAATGTTTGTGCGAAATTTACCCTAACAAGTTTCCAACTGTGTCCCCGTGTTCTTGATGAGCTTATTTTAAAATACAAGTCTCGATCCACTGTACTAATTCCCTTCATAATTTTAAACACTTCAATCATGTCACCTCTTAATCTTCTTTTGCTTAAACTGTAAAGGCTCAGCTCTTTTAATCTTTCCTCATAATTCAACCCCTGTAGACCTGGAATCAGCCTAGTCGCTCTTCTCTGGACCTTTTCTAGTGCTGCTATGTCCTTTTTGTAGCCTGGAGACCAAAACTGCACACAGTACTCAAGATGAGGCCTCACCAGTGCATTATAAAGGTTGAGCATAACCTCCTTGGACTTGTACTCCACAGATGTGCTATATAACCTAACATTCTGTTAGCCTTCTTAATGGCTTCTGAACACTGTTTGGAAGTTGATAGCTTGAGTCCACTATGACTCCTAAATCCTTCTCTCATAAGGTGTACTCTCGATTTTCCGACCGCCCATTGTGTATTCAAACCTAATATTTTTACTTCCTATGTGTAATACTTTACATTTACTGACATTAAATTTCATCTGCCACAAATCTGCCCAAGCCTGTATGCTATCCAAGTCCTTCTGTAATGATATAACGGATTCCAAATTATCTGCTAATCCACCTATCTTGGTATCATCTGCAAACTTAACCAGCGTGTTACTTATATTCCTATCTAAATCATTTATATATATTAAAAATAGCAGCGGCCCTAGCACTGACCCCTGTGGAACACCACTCTTAACATCGGTCCAGTTCTGATGAGGTTCCTCGCACCATCACCCTCTGCTTCCTGTGTCTGAGCCAATTCTGCACCCATCTAAAAACATCACCCTGAACTCCCACTTCTTTTAACTTGATGCCCAACCTCTCATGTGGCACCTTATCAAATGCTTTCTGAAAGTCCAGATAAATAATATCATAAGCTCCACTTTGATCGTATCCTTTTGTTGCCTCCTCATAGAATTCCAACATGTTAGTAAAACACGACCTCCCTCTTCTGAACCCATGCTGACTGTTCAGAATAACTCCTGTCCTTGTCATGTGTTGCTCAATCTTATCCTTAATAATTCCTTCCATTAATTTTCCTGTGATGCTTGTTAAGCTTACTGGCCTATAGTTGCTTGGATCTGCCCTGTCACCCTTTTTATATAATGGGATGATATTTGCCATTTTCCAGTCCTTTGGAATCTCTCCAGTGCACAGTGACTTCCTAAAATATATGTCAAGGGTTTATATATGTACTCACTAGCCTCCTTAAAAACACGAGGATAAATATTATCTGGGCCTGGTGATTTGTTTGATTTCATCTTATTTAATCTGAGCAGCACTTCTCCTCTACAATTTCCAAATCCCTCAGTACCTCCTTAGTAGTTGCGTAGTAGTTTATGAGGAAAGACTGACCTTTGATACTATCAGAAGACCCTGTGAAGATTGTAAGATCTTTTTAGACTATAAGAATGTTTAAATTGATTCTAAGTGTGTAGAAATAGAAGGGTGTATTCCTTAGGAATGCAAATGGCTCTTTGTTTAATGGTTTAGGACATTTCAGTATGTCATAACTTAAGAGTTAACTTTTAACTATGTATAACCTCAGAATGAACTGCTAGGGTTTTTTTTTCTCTTTTCTAGGATATAAAAGAGAGAACGGGTTTTCTTTAGATATTCTGCTAAAACCCAAATCAGTCGACTGAGTTGGAAAGAGGCAGTCTCACATTTTTTCTACTCACCAAGAATTAAGAATAAAGAAATTATTTTTACTTTAATTGGGTTTAAGTTCTTCCGTTGTTTTTCGACTTCAGCGCTCACAGTTCACAGTTTTGGCTAGCGTGGTGAGAGACGGCCAAGTGACTCCTTGAGCGATCGTCCAGAGGACCGGTAAAGGACCGACACCGGCCGGGTCGGTAGGACCAGATCCGCAAAAAGTTAGGACTGGCCTGCCTCTGCCGAGTCCCGCTTGAAGAGCCCTTGTCGAGTGAACTGGGAACTTCCAGACGGGAGGAAAATTCTTGGTGAGTACATGGGGTTTTCTTAACTGGGAAAGATAGATTTAGCGGATTAAGGCGCTTCCGGACGGAAATAAAAAGTGCCAGGATAGTTAGTGAGTACACCCTTGGAATTGAAAAGAATTATTAAAGGAAAGGAGGGGTGGAAGAACAGAAAACTAGAAAGGGCACCCTTTTGATCTGGGCCAATAAGTGAGGTGTTGAGAAGGCTTAGTTAGTACGCTTCCTGAAACGGGATGGAGTCTTATACCGGCTCGGAAAAATAAATAAAAGGCAGGGAGTGGGAAGAATAGATAAAAGGGAAAACACCTCACGGGCGGGACAACAAAGCACTGGTGTGGGGGCGAGACTCTTTTGCCTCTATAGTCTGGTCATATTCCTGCTCCAACGGGTTAATCTGTTGTGGACACCATAAGCGCTAACTAGTTGTTAGACGACTGGAAAGGGGGTTGGCACTGAACTGTCAAAACCCCAGACTCAGTGGTCAATAAAACTGTTAGTCCGCTAAAACCACGAAGCAGCAGATAGTGATCCGGGAAACGGAAGGGACTGGAGGCAGAAAACCTGCAGGGGCTGTAACCTTATACTTTGTAGTATTAGTGCTATCCAAAAATGGGAAAAACAAATAGTAAACCAGTCAAGATCCCTTTAGGAATTCAAAAGTCTTTGTTGGAAGGATTGTTTTCGGAAGACTTACCACACCCCAGTATGAGTCCGAAGGGAGGATCACCTAGAAAATTAGTGGAAAAGACAACAGGGCTAGACTTTAAAAAAGCGTGTAAGAAATGGAATAAACAAAGCAGTGGTAGATGGCCAGTTGAGGGAACTGGGGATATTTTGAAATACAAGAAATTAGTAAAATCCTCTGTAGAAACATGCAAAGCTGCTGGAAAATGGGTCCTTATAGGATGGATATGTTTGATAGATGGGAACTAGTAATTAAAGATCGAGCAATTGAGCGATGCGAAGAAATGAAACGCTTTCTGCGAAATTAAGACCGAAAAGAAAAAGAGGAGATGTTACTAGCATTACAAAAGAATAAGACAGAGACAGAGCCAGAAAATAGGCGAAAGAAATCGGATAAAAAGAATCCTCTTTACCCAATCATTCACACCCCACCTCCTTATCAACCCCTACCACCTCTTCCTCCTGCTCCAAATGCCCCACCGGCTCCTCTTGTAGCCGATGATTTACCCGGAGCAGATTCACAGTTTCACTATGACTCGTCTTCTCATTCAGACCCGGATGGCGACCGAGGCCCGCTTGGAGATAATACTAAATCCCAGCCACATGCTTCACTCCAATCCCTATTTCTAGTCATACAAGAAGCCGAACATTACAATCACACCAAAACCCCAATTGGGATGCAGCTTTACTTCCCTAAAGCCGCAGAATTCTGGAGCAATTTTCATGTCCCTTAATACAAGTCCCAAATCCCAGGCACACCCCAATCAACCTCGGGAGCTAATAATCCCACCACTGTTATGATACATCGAAATTGGGACATCCAAGAATTAAAAGATGTGGTGTCAGAACTGCCAGATCCAAAGGGAGTCGGCTTAAAATTTGTTGAATCACTTCAGCAGCTGGATGACATGTATAAACCAAATGCTGCGGAGTGGGCCGCGGTGCTGCCCAAAGCTACACCACCTGGGCAACAGTAAATCATGGAACCAGAGGGATGGAAATGCTTGGAGATGGGATGAGTCCTTGAATCGTGATAATCAGGAGCCCCAATTTTTAGAACAATGGGAATTATTAAAGACTGCAATTGCAGGAAAATACAAAAAAGGAACAGATTGGTCACTTATATCAGCTGCCAAGCAGCGGAAAGATGAGACGGTTGATGAATGGGCCCAAAGGATTCAAGACCTGATGGCTAATCATTCTGGTTTGAGATACGAAGATCGAAACCGCTACCGTTCCCCTTTTGTTTCGGGTTTAAGAAGTGACATACAGAATAAAGTCAGAACGTCTTGCATAGGCTGGGAAAGTGCTACTTTTTAGGAAGTGAAACGCCACGCAGAGCATGCTGAAAGACAATCTAACAAAAGAATATGATACATAAACTAAATTGATAGCGGCACAGCTTCAATATTACACGGGAACGGGTAGGGGCAGAGGATTTCAAGGTCGTGGCAACTCCTTCAGATGGAGAGGAAGTGGAAAGGGAAGAAGACTCCAACCCTCCATGCCTACTGACCAGTTCACCCAGATACCTAAATCATCAGAACAATTTCACACACCTTACACCTGCTACAACTGCGGTGAAGCTGGCCATTTCAGACGTAATTGCCCAAACAAGCTGCTTCACCTCCACCACTTCCACTCCAGGAACCCAGTGATATTCCCTGGTCATAGGAATTAGCAGGGACCCCAGCCATTTTTCCAGTTTCCCTTGCTCACTCATCATGCTGATGCAGACCCTTTACTAACTTTGATAGTAAATGGTAAGGAAACTGTTTTCCTTGTGGACACTGGAGCTACCCACTCAACTTTATCATTGTTGGAGGTCCCTGCCTCGAAAGACAATGTGAAGGTCCTCACTGCCTCAGGACAACCTCATACTTTATCAGTATCCAAGCCTCTTCAAGTTCAACTGTCCACTGATAGTTCAATTTTGACACATCGATTCCTGTTAAATCATCTGTGTCCAGTTAACTTATTGGGAAGAGATCTCATGACTAAACTGTCTGTTTCAATCTCCTTATCTGAACAAGGATTCTATTGCTCCATTCCTAAGCTCCTGTGCCAAACTCTCCAACCATCTCGACCTTCTTTTGCTGCCTGGACCCTAAACATTTCCCCACAAAAACTCCTTCTTAATGCCCTCCATGCTTTCCCGTCCTGTAATTTTCCCCACCTCCAAGTCCCTGACACTCTTCACTGTACTGCCCAATATTTCCACACTGAAGTTGATATCCCTTGGTTTGAATCTTTTCTCTCCTCAGCCCCTTGTCCAGAGAGTCTTCACATCCCTTGTATTTTCATCTCTCCCACTAAAGCTGCTGCTTCAGTTCACCTTACACACTTACAAAACACTTTCTATTTAGAAGGTGCAGTCCCCCATGTTTCCCTGGCAAAATCTAACACTGCTCGTTGGGTAGAAATTGGGGACTGGGTTGAACAATGTCAAAATAGGACTGATTGGACATACATTGCACCAGGAATTTTTGTCACCCTTGATCACCTGGTTACTAAGGTGATAATCCAAATCGACCTGCCAGTTGTTCGTTCCCTGTGTCACCCGTCTCCTTCTCTGTATTCCTTGCAAAGAGACTCTTTTCCTTGGCTATCTACAATTCCTGACATTCTGTGGTCTCAGGGAAAAACGATTTTGGCAGAATGCAAATTGTGAACCTTTAGTGGTCTTCCCAAAGTCATCCTTCCGGCTCTCTGGCACAATATCCTCTTTCTCCCGAGGCTGAACTTGGAATTGCTGCTGTACACAAAGACTTAGTTGAACGGGGAGCTATAATTCCTATTCAGTATTCTCCTGTTAACTCTCCCATTCTGCCAATAAAGAAAGCGGATGGATCTTGGCGCTTCGTCCAAGACCTTAGACAAGTCAATTCTGCTATCTTTCCTAGAGCACCGATCGTACCTAATCCTTCCACTATTCTGTCTACTATCCCTCCTTCTGCATGTTATTTCTCCGTTATTGACCTTGCAAATGCTTTCTTTTCTATTCCTGTACACGCTGATTCACAATTCTGGTTTGCTTTTACTTTTCAAAATCGCCGCTGGACCTGGACGTTATGCCACAAGGTTATACGGAAGCTCCTTGTATATACGGACAGGAGCTTGCTCAAAACCTGGAAGGCTTCTGGCCTAACAGGGGAAGTGTATTAATACAGTACGTTGACGACTTATTGCTCTGTAGTGAAACAGAGGAAGCATGCGTGCAAGATACGGAATTATTATTAAGATATCTTGCGGAAAATGGCCACAAAGTCTCTAAAGCAAAGCTGCAGCTAATTAAAACCACTGTCAAGTACTTGGGGCATGACATCACTTGTGGTACCAGAGCTCTGTCGAAAGACCGCATAACTACCATCCAAAATCTTCCCAGACCGGTCACAAAGCAACAGGTAATGTCTATATTGGGCATTCTTGGTTATTGTCGACATTGGATCCTAAATTTTTCCGAAGAGCACAGCCCTTACAAATTCTAGCTAACACTGTCGACCTTCCTCTTACAGGTCGTGTACAGTGGAATGAGCAGGCTGAGAAGGCTCTGTGTGATTTAAAAAGTGCATTATTTTCTGCCTGCTTTAGGACTTCCTGACAATTCTCGTCCATTCACTCTCTTCGTGGACGAAAAGGGGGGATATATGAATGCAGTATTAACACAGCTCCATGGAGAAAAACAGAGGCCAGTAGCTTATTTTTCAAAAAAACTAGATCCAGTGGCTACAGGACTTCCGACTTGTCTTAGAGCAGTTGCAGCAACAACGGAGGCTGTGCTGGCAAGCACGGATATTGTGCTCATGAGTCCCCTGACAGTGAAAGTGCCTCACGCTGTTCACTCCATTTTAGTCCAGGCCAAAACCTCACACCTCACTACTGCAAGGGCAATCCATTATCAAAATGTACTCTGTACCCTGTCAAATGTTACTATTGAAAGATGCTCAACTCTGAATCCGCTACCCTACTTCCCACTGAGGGAGAGGGGAACCACACAACTGCCATAAAGAAATCACAAAGGTCCTGAAACCCAGGCCAGATCTCCAGGAAACTCCACTAGAAACAGGAGAAGTACTTTATGTGGACGGTTGTTCCTTGAGATTGGACGATGGGACACTCTCCACCAGTTATGCAGTGGTCAAAGGAGATCACTTACTTGAAGCAAATCGAATCTCTTCAAACTTAAGTGCACAAGCAGCTGAGTTAATAGCTCTCACCCGAGCTTGTCAGTTGTCCAAAGGGAAGGTCATAACTATTTACACGGATTCCAGATATGCCTTTGGAGTTTGCCATGATCATGGGGCATTATGGAAATTAAGGGGATTCAAAACCAGTACTGGTAAGCCCATACAACACCAGAAATTAGTGGAATCCCTTCTCGAAGCTATAACAGAACCATCAAAACTAGCAATAGTTAAATGCCAAGCCCATACTGGGAAACAAAACCCAGTCAGCCAAGGAAATGAATTGGCTGACCATTTTGCTAAACAGGCCGCTTATAATATTACACCAGTCTCTTTATTCCAACAGGAAGATGACAAAGACCCTGATAATCAAATTATTTCTTTACAGAGCGCTGCCACTGACCGAGAAAGGATAAAGTGGTCCCGAGAAGGATCCCTCTCTGCTGGGGTCTGGATCCATAAGCAAACTAACAAACCTTTCCTCCCAAAGCTTCTTTTCCAGGAATGGCAAAAATGCGCACGGCCTGGATCATGCAGGGAAAGACACTATGACTCAGGATGTCGAGCAGCATTGGGAAACCACAGGGTTTTCTACATATGCTGAACAATTCTGCCGACGATGTGCACTATGCCAAAGGTTTAATGTAGGTAAAGGTACTCAGGTAAGCCCCGCCGTCACTTCTAACCCAATGGGTCCCTTTGAACACCTCCAAATGGATTTCATTGAGTTAACACCGTCTAAAGGCTACCGTTATTGCTTGGTAATTGTTGATGTGTTCTCCCGATGGGTGGAAGCTTTCCCTTCTAAACATGCAGATGCCAAAACTGTGGCTAAAGCTCTAATAAAAGAAATTATTCCAAGATGGGGAATACCACAGAAACTGCAGACCGATAATGGAACCCATTTTGTGAATTCTGTAATAAATGAGCTGACTACTTGGCTCCAGATAAATGTGCATCATTACTGCAAATACCATCCCCAAAGTGGAGGTATTGTAGAAAGATGCAATGGTACCCTAAAATCAAAATTGGCAAAAATCTGTGAGCAGACAAACTTAACCTGGCCAGATGCTCTACCCTTGGCCTTGATGGGGTTGAGAGGAAGAACACATCGGCAGTTGGGACTATCACCTTTTGAAATTTTAACTGGACGCCCCATGCCTGTTGGCATGGTTATCAGAAATGTTACTCTGCATACTGTGGACAATGATCTTCTCTCTAGTCTTGCAGGTCTCGAGCCCTCCCTGAAGGAAGTCCACGAACAAGTTAACAAGGCTTGGCGGACGGTCCCCACCAGCGGAGTTCAAGATCCCCTTGGAACCTGGATACTGGTCAGAGACACCAAGGAAACATTGGCATCAACCTCGCTGGAGGGGACCATTCCAGGTGCTATTATCTACACCTCACGCTGTTAAAGTCGAAGGACTTCCTGCCTGGATCCACATCTCACATTGCAAAGAATGGCATTCTTAGTTCTATTATTAATAACTTCTTTTGTCCCCTTGAACATGGGACAGCGAACTTATGGGGACCTTCCCACACTAACTTTCCAAGTAGGGAAGACTACCTCACTCCAGATTGACTTTTGTACTGTTGCTCCTTGTGGAACCGGCAGCCATGAACAATGGACTAAGGCTGAAAAATATGTGTGTGTGACTACTGACTCCACTCATTATGGTAGTAATTGTGAAAAATGGCAGTGGGTATTTGCCAATACAGGTACCTATGACTGGGGTTATCAGCCCTGGAAGGCTCAGCAACATGATCTCAAGACAAGGTTCTCTATCATTAAGGGACATACTAGCAGAACATGTTTACATGATAATTGTAATCCGTTAATTATCACTTTAAAAGATCCGTCACCTTATGATGGGGGTATTTACATATTAGGGGCAGATGTCTCTGGAAAAGATCCTCTTGGAAAATTATTCGAGTCACAGCAACACCGATTCTGTCACCCCTACCTCTTTAACCTTCCCTACCACTGTCCTTCCTGATGACTCTCCATCGCACCCTGTGCAGTATTTAAATATTACCTCCTTGTCCTCTACTTTCAGAGACTGGATATGGGGACCAGAACCGATGGCTTCAGTGGGTAATTTACTCTGCTAAACAGGTGAACCAATCAAATTGTTATGCCTGTGCTATGGCCCAACCACATCTGGCCACTATTTTCCCTTAACAGACCTATTGCACCCTGCAGGTCTCTGTTGTGTGTTGCAGCTATTTTCCTCCCCAACTCCCCCTAAGGACCCCTTATGTACATCTCTACACCATCTATTCCCTCCTTTTCCCCCTATGACCCGCCAATGTACCGTTCATACAAGGCCAATTATACTTGTTTTTCACGAAACGACCCTGATTCCTTGAACTTCTGGTAAACTACCACCTGAATGGTGTCATCGACCTATAATGTCTCCCTGGCTCAAGCACTCATGAAAATCTTTCTCATTCCTGGTTTTCCTCCCATAATTCCCTACGTGCCATATATGGTGGATGTGTAAAAGAACATGTTACTCTCAATCCTTCCCTGACTGGAGTGGCTGCTGCGCCTAATCCAATTACTTATGCCTTTCTACCTCTTACCTCTGCACCCTTCTGAGTCAGGTCGCCCAGGTAAATCCCGAAAGCGTTCACTCTTTGAAATGTTTGATTCTAATGTATATATAGATGGTATTGGGGTCCCCAGAGGAGTTCCAAACCAATACAAAGCACGTGATCAAGTGGCTGCTGGATTTGAATCAATTATATTCTGGTGGTAAACAAAAAATAAAAAAGTAGATTGGGTAAATTATCTTTATTACAATCAACAGCGATTTCTAAATTTTACTCTGGAAGCCATCGAGGGCATCCATGAACAACTAGACAAAACTTCTCTCATGACCTGGCAAAACCGGATAGCACTTGATATGCTTTTAGCTGAGAAAGGCGTGTGTATGTGCCATGTTTGGGGACAATTGCTGTACCTTCATCCCTAATAACACTGCTCCTGATGGCTCAGTATCTCGTGCACTTGCTGGTCTTACTGCCCTTTCTGTAGAACTTGCAGAAAATCTGGTATTCCAATCCCTTGATGAACTATTTGAACGGTGGTTCGGAATTGTAAGCCGGATGGTGTAAAACTATTTTCACCACTGTCCCCATTTCCCTTGCAATTATGGTTATTTGTGGTTGCTGCCTCATCCCCTGTATTCGTGGCCTTCTTCAGAGGCTTATTGACACCTCTCTCACAAAAGCCTATTTTCTTTATGCTGACAGTTCCCAAAACCCTGATTACAACCCTTTGCTTTCTCCTTCTGAATATGATGATATTATTCCCGATGATTGGGTCTGATCATTCACATGTGCACATTTTTTGTGCAAAAGGGGGGAACTGAGAAAGAAAAAAAGACTTACAACATTATTAGCTTGCATTTCTTTATGAGGAAAGACTGACCTTTGATACTATCAGAAGACCCTGTGAAGATTGTAAGATCTTTTTAGACTATAAGAATGTTTAAATTGATTCTAGTGTGTAGAAATAGAAGGGTGTATTCCTTAGGAATGCAAATGGCTTTTGTTTAATGGTTTAGGACATTTCAGTATGCCATAACTTAAGAGTTAACTTTAACTATGTATAACCTCAGAATGAACTGCTAGGGTTTTTTTCTCTTTCTAGGATATAAAAGAGAGAACGGGTTTTCTTTAGATATTCTGCTAAACCCAAATCAGTCGACTGAGTTGGAAAGAGGCAGTCCCACATTTTTCTACTCACCAAGAATTAAGAATAAAGAAATTATTTTTACTTTAATTGGGGTTTAAGTTCTTCCGTTGTTTTTCGACTTCAGCGCTCACATTATGCACCATGTTCATATTTGAATTTGTATAATTTTGACAGGATATATTTTTATGGAGAGAAAATCTTTGGGATATTTAAAATCTAAGTTTATTTTTATATAAAATTACATAAGAGTAAAGAAATTTGAATGTTTGTTCTTTTAACGTTTACTTTATTTCTAACTTGTATAATTTAGACAGGATATATTTTTATGGAGAGCAAAATATTATAATTTCTTTAAAGTTTGAGTTGATTTATTCAGAAATAATATTCCTTTCTTTTTTTACCATTCCTACCAAAGATATTTCTGTTGACTAAATAAAATTCCTTCTATTTAAAATTTAAATAGAACTTGAACAAATCGATAGTTCATAATATCCACGCAGACTTGCAATGTAAGAGCGGGAGTTATCCGTTTTAACAAGCAGCATATTGCACTGATATGAAATAGCTGTGCGTGTATATATGTAGATATGTATGTATATGTATATATATGTTTATATATGTGTGTGTGTGATGTATATATATATATGTATTTGTGTGTATATATGTGTGTGTATGTATGTATGTATGTGTGTATGTATATGTATGTGTATATATGTAGATATATATATGTATGTATATATGTGTGTATATACTGTATATGTGTATATGTATAGATATGTATATATATATATGTTTATGTGTGTGTAAATATATATTTATATATATATATATATATATATATGACAGCAACACTCATCACTCACAACAGTGACAAAACAATTACATTGACAATCATGTTACGTTATTTTCAAAATGTTTCCTTTTCTTTTTCATTGCTTCTTTAACACACTACTTCTCGCCAGTGCGCAGGTATTTTGCTAGATATATATATATATATAGTTATAAAATGAGTCCAAGACATTATAAAGGTTTGGGGCAGCCACCCGTATATTGCTCTTCCCAGCTGCAAAGGGTTTTCTTTATCAAATAAACGATGTGCATATCAAGAGTCCAAAACACAACTGGCTGTAGTAGGCTAAGATGGAGACTGGTCTTGAAAGGAACTGATGTCAGCAAAGGGCCGGAACCAGAAGTGACCTCATCAAAGGGCCGGCTTCGAAGTGACGTCATCAAAGGGCCGGGTTCGAAGTGACATCATCAAAGTGGCCAGCTTCGAAGTGACGCTCATCAGAAGCGCTGGAACCTTTCAGGATTTCCGGAAAAGGTCTGTAGGCAACTGAGAAAGACAGTCAGCGACTCGCTGCCCCTGGTCGGATGTTTTATTACAATTACCGAGCCCTTTAGCTGCCTCCTACTCACACATGTGTGACAAGGCTCCAGCCCAGCCCCATCGGGTTGGACATCCTGCACTGAGAGGTCGCGGGCACCATAGAGAGCATCAAAGGCAGCATGGAGAACCCTCATGAATAAGCGGAAACTTGTAAGGTTGAAGGTCAAGAAACTATCTAGTGACCTGCAGATTTGACTCTTGTAAGGCCATCCACTGTAAAGGAGCATGATCCGCACTGAGTGAACTCCCGTCCAAGAGGTAGTACCTCAACCGCGTAATCGCCATTTGATCGCAGGGCTTCCCTTTCCACC